>NW_007784348.1:0-2803 GCF_000696425.1 Galeopterus variegatus
GATTGTATCCCAGCTCCATTGGATGGAAAAGAGATTCTCCTTTTTTCTATGTTTATTTTTTTGGGGGGGGTCTCTCTGGGTCCCCAGCAGATTGAAAGGTTCCCGTCCATATTGAGGGTGAAATCTTTCCCACCCAGTCCACTCAGGCTGTCATGCTAATATATTCTGGAAACACCCTCTTGAACACACCTAAAAAGATAGCTTTACCAAGTTTCTAGGTATTCCTCAGGAGTTAATTTTGGTATTCCTCAATCTAATCAGGATGACACCTAAAATTAACCTTCATAGAGAGCAATCTAGCTGCAGGGCAGATCTGACAAAAGTCTCTGCCAGCTGATTCTGAGCTCTGGAGAAAAGATTGTCTGGTAGAGGAGTCCTTAGCTGGGGCTTGCTTAGGCATGGCTGACCAGTCATTGGCAGTGAGAATACAGACCCCTTAACTACTAATACCTCACTGAGTCATTAACAGGGAGCAGGATCCAAGAATACCATGTCATCTGCTTGAAAGTAGAAGCAAACCAATGTAAACCCCGAGGAAGCAAAGATCACAGCTAAGCATGCAGTCCCTTCTTGAAGGCGAGGCTAAATAGTTTTGAGCTCTGAAGTCCACATTCCCATGGCTGCCACAGATAGCTTAATGTTTTGTGAATTCTACAGCTTAATTAGTCTGAATTAGTAGACTATGTTTTGCAAATATATTTTCCCCCAGATTTCTTCCAAATATAGCTCATTTCAAAGCAAATAAAATGTGTACCAATATTTTATCCCAATGAATACACTCATGGACTAATTTGTAAAATGTAATATCTGCTATTTACTAATCAAAATATCATGTATACTTGATGGAGGAATTGCAGAAAAAAATGTTGTAATTACATATAGTTTCTTTCACTGCTCCTCTATTAAGCTGTTTAGTGGCTTTCAAATGAATTTGAGAATGTTCAAAGTGGGTTGCGAACTATTTCTGCTTTGCCAAACACAAAATGACATAGACTACTTTTTGATCCCTTTTATTCCATTGACCAAATAATTGCCTTTCTGCTCAATCAACCTCCCCTTAGATCTTTGATTAATTTCTATTGTTGCATGAAACACAAGGAGCAATTTCTTAAGCATTTATTGCAGCAGTTTTTATGACTACAGTTTACTACAATCCCAAATCTTTAATTCATTTTGCTTTTATGCATCTGACAAATGATCCTGAGAGGGTGTTTTACCCCCATGTATAAACTGTATAAAATATTTTATGCTATCAGATGTGATGGCACAGATGATATTTATAAGCTGTTTTAAGTTTTTCTTTTCTGAGAAAGTGCTTTTATTGTGCTGTTGACCCCAACAGACATATTTCCATGTCACTAAATTCTTTTTTTTTTTTTTAAAAGATGACCGGTAAGGGGATCTTAACCCTTGACTTGGTGTTGTCAGCACCATGCTCACCCAGTGAGCAAACCGATTTGTAAAATGTAATATCTGCTATTTACTAATCAAAATATCATGTATACTTGATGGAGGAATTACAGAAAAAAATGTTGTAATTACATATAGCTTCTTTCACTGCTCCTCTATTAAGCTGTTTAGTGGCTTTCAAATGAATTTGAGAATGTTCAAAGTGGGTTGCGAACTATTTCTGCTTTGCCAAACACAAAATGACATAGACTACTTTTTGATCCCTTTTATTCCATTGACCAAATAATTGCCTTTCTGCTCAATCAACCTCCCCTTAGATCTTTGATTAATTTCTATTGTTGCATGAAACACAAGGAGCAATTTCTTAAGCATTTATTGCAGCAGTTTTTATGACTACAGTTTACTACAATCCCAAATCTTTAATTCATTTTGCTTTTATGCATCTGACAAATGATCCTGAGAGGGTGTTTTACCCCCATGTATAAACTGTATAAAATATTTTATGCTATCAGATGTGATGGCACAGATGATATGTATAAGCTGTTTTAAGTTTTTCTTTTCTGAGAAAGTGCTTTTATTGTGCTGTCGACCACAACAGACATATTTCCATGTCACTAAATTCTAATAATCCATTAGATTTTGAGCAATTCAAAGAATTCTTTATTCTAAAGAACTTGGACAAATAATTTAGAACAAATTAGGAAAAAGAGAACTCTTGCTTTACAATTTGGCCTTTATAATGCCCCATTTTTTTCCCCCACTAAATTTCCAATTTGAAGTTATTATATAACATGTGTACTTCCATGACTCTCCTTTCTTTTCCCTTTCCAAAGAAAAGAACTAATAAAATCACCAATATTATTCACAATATTAGAGACTTACTGTAGGAAAGAATATATTTTATTTGGGATTTTTAACTTGCATCTCCTTTATTGAATAAAACTATCTTCACATTTACCCAAGTATCCACTGGCTAGATGAAATGTATTCAGAACAAAATACTCTGTTGGTAGAAGAAATTATCTTGTGTATTAAGAAGCCGAAAATTTATTTCATCAAATATTTATTGAGAACAAATAAGAAATTATATGACAGGCAGAAAAACAAATAATACGTGATATATCACCACTATCCACTTACTTAACAAACATTCATTCTTTACAGAAAGATAAATATTTATTACTTATTATATAACTCAATATGATGTAATTCTCTCTCTCTCCATAAACTATGTAAACTCTTGGAAGAAGACTTTGTATTTATCATTATTTTGCTTAAAACTTGGAGCAAAATTAGCACCTCGTGATTGATGTTTAGTAAATGTTAAATAATTCATACAACTAATTAATTTGCATGTGGTAGGCCACATGCTATGCATAGAGCATTTTTTTTT
>NW_007784349.1:0-787 GCF_000696425.1 Galeopterus variegatus
CAACACCGGGGGTTGCGGTCCCGTTGCCAGTCCCCGGTCCAGTACGGGGGCAACACTGAGGTTTGCGATCCATTGCCGGACACGGAAAAAAGACAAAAAAAAAAAATGATAAATTGGATTTCATAAAATTAAGAACTTCTCTTTTAAAGGTACTTTTAGGAAAATAAAAAGACAAGGCACCACTAACAGAAACTATTTGGTAACCACATAGTTGATAAAAGATATTTCTCCAGCAGATGCAAATAACTCTCCAAATTCCATAGGACAATCAACAATACAATTTAAGAAATGGGCAAAGGATTTGAACAAATTTCACCAAGAAAGATACAGGGATGTTAAATAAGATCATGAAAAGATATTAGACATTAGTGAAATGCAAATTAAAACCATAATGCTCATTACACTTTGTATTCACATATCAAAATATCACTCTGTACCCCATAAATATGTACAATTATTGCCAATTAAAAATAAATTTAAGGGCCAGCCTGGTGGTGCACTCGGTAGTGCGGCGCTTGGGAGCGCGGCGGCGCTCCCACCAAGGGTTCGGATCCCATATAGAGACCAGTCTGCTCACTGGTTGAGCGCGGTGCGGACGCGACAACGAGGGTTGCGATCCCATTGCCGGTCACGAAAAAAGACAAAAAGAAAAAAATATATATATAAAAAAAAATAAATTTAAAAAAAAACACAAGATGACACTGTACATATAATTAAATAGCTAAGATTTAAAATATTGACCATTCAAAGTGTTGGTGTGGATGTGGACAACTGGAATTCTCCTTTG
>NW_007784349.1:2578-2803 GCF_000696425.1 Galeopterus variegatus
ATTTTTATGAGCTAACTTGAAAAAATAAGGCTAAATTCTTCTTATTTGGAACTGTTCAAATAATGCTGTGGATGATTTCCCTCTGTCAACTTTTTGTGTTTTAAACAAGGTCTACAAACTGGAATGTCTACAGCTTGATTGGGATTTTAATCTTCCAGTATGCATTAGCCACCATTCAGTCATTACTACATAGACATTTTTGTTTCCTCTGATAAATCTTACTTA
>NW_007784350.1:0-709 GCF_000696425.1 Galeopterus variegatus
TGGTTGATTTGTGGGCGAGCATGATCCTGGGGGCTGTCTATTCCTCCATCTTGACTGGAAGTCTCCTTATTCATATTTCATTGTTGAGTCAAGAGTTATAGGCTTAGGGGGAACGTACCTGAGAATATAATTGAGAACATAATAACTGTGGATTACTTGTTAGAACTGGATCATATTGTAAGTATTTGCAAAATATCTGTTGTTTAAACCAAACTAATTATTCCTCTAAAACAAGGAGTTGCAGCATTGAAAGATTTATGAAGCTAGGAAATGGCTTCCACAATCCTGTTTGGTGACAGATTTTTAGATTGGTGACTTCACTGCTAATGATAGGTATGGTCATATTGATTTGGTACTTGCACATGCTTTGTTCTTATGAGATGGGATTGGAGCACTGGGTGGAGGCAGACACAGTGCAGGAGGCTCACTGAAGGTGGGGACCCTTGTCATCTAAAGACATGAGTTAGGCTTCAGCACAGGCCTGCCACTGCAGTGATAAGAAGTGTGACCAGATCACAGAGCAAGTGCTCAGCATGAACCATGGTTAGGTACAAGTTCAGTTTTAAGAGCACATACGTGCCTGCTGGGTAATAAAGCTCAGGGACAACTTCAAAATCCTCCTCCCCACTCTCCTTGCTCCTCGCTCTGCCCCATTTCTGTCTGAGGATACTCAGAGAAAGTGGGGTCTGCTGTGGGGAAGATCAAAGAA
>NW_007784350.1:2514-2803 GCF_000696425.1 Galeopterus variegatus
ATAGATGTATTGGGGGGAGAATTCACATCTTAACAATGTGAGTCTTCCAATCCACAAACATAGACTATTTCTCCATTTATTTAGTTCTTATTTAATTTAATAATTTAATTTCAATTGGCAATGTTTGTGGTTTTCAGTAATTAGGCTCTGATCATCTTTCACTTTTAGATATTTTATTTTTACATATTTTGTATTTGTGATGCTACTGTGAATGGTATTACATTTATGTATTTTTCCCAAGTTGTTTTTGGCTAATATGTAGAACAAAATTGATTTTTGTTATTGACTT
>NW_007784351.1:0-474 GCF_000696425.1 Galeopterus variegatus
AGAAGCTCACTTAGTCTGTGTCGCACCATCACTCGTGGGGGATTTCATTAAATACCTGACTGTGCTGTATGTATTATTGTCCTAAGAGCTCTGTCTGGCACTGAGGACAGTCATCACCTGTCCTTCAAGAGATTGAAACTTAAGTCAGACAACTTTGAAGCTGACAGATATTAGAAAAACCATACAGACAACAGGATAAATATTGAACAAGGACAGAAATAGCTAATACTGTGATACAGGAAGCTAACGGCATAAGTGTGTCAGTTCATTCCCACTTTAGTCTGCATGTCTCATCTTACTATTGGGTGAAGATTGTTATAAGGTACTTTGACTAATTAGCTTAGTCGTTGCTCCTGGATAATTAACTTACTTACTTGAGAAAGAGAGTATTAAAAAAGTGTGATGTTCTAATGTTTATTTATTTTATTTTATTTTTTTTTTGTCTTTTGTCTTTTTCCGTGTCCGGCAACGGAT
>NW_007784351.1:1691-2803 GCF_000696425.1 Galeopterus variegatus
AAATTCCTTTAGTATTTCTTGTTGTACAGGTCTGAGGGCAACAAATTCTCCCAGCCTTTTCGTCTAAAAATGTCTCCAATTCATCTTCCTTTTTGAAGTATATTTTTTACTGTTTATTGAATTCTAGATTGGCAGTTCTTTTTTTTTTTATAAAGACTTTATTTTTTTCAAAGACTTTATTCTATTGTTTATTGCTTTCATCATTTCTGTTGAAAAATCATCTGTGTGGCTATTGTTGTTTTCTTTCAAGCTAATATGTCTTTTTCCTCTGGCTGATCTTATGATTTTCTCTTTGTATTTTTCTTCCAGCTGTTTAATTATTGACATTTGTAGGTGTAATTTTTTTTGTAATTATCCTGCTTGGGGTTCATAGAGCTTCGTGGATCTGTGGCTTTGAGCCTTCAGCAGTTTTAGAAAATTCTTAGCGTTTTTCTCTTCAAATATGGTTTCTGTCTCATTCCTTCTTTTCTCTCCTTCAGAGAGACTCCAGTTATACTCACTGTACCATGCCTTATGTATCTCTAAAGCTTCTTTCTAAGTTTTTCATCCTTTTATCTCTCAGTGTTTTAGTCTGAATACTGTGTAACATCATGCTCTATGTTCAGCGATCCTCCGTTTGTCTGTGCCCAGCTTGCTCTTATCCCCATGTATTGAATTCTCATTTCACTCATTCTACTCTTTAGTTTAGAATTTCCAAGTGATTATTATTATAACATTCTAGTTCTCTGTTAAAATTATTGTCAGCTATTTTATTGAACATATTTATTCAGTTTTTAAAAAGTCTTTAATTACTCAATAACATCACTTGTTTTTCTCTTGTTCTTCTCTCCTGATATGCCTGGTAATTTTTTATTGAATTTTGGACATTATATATAAAAACTGTAGAGGCTCTGGAAGATGCTTTTTCTTCCAGAAAGGATTTGCTTTTGCTTTTGCAGGCAGTTGGGCAAGGGTCAGATCACTGTAAGCCAATCTGGGATTGAACTGATTTAATGCTGAGTTTCAGTGTTTGTAAAAGCCCTATTTACTGCTTCACTCTTATTTTTAGGATGTAGCCCTTAAAGGGTCCCAATTAAATGTCTGGGGTATTTACTGGACCTTTTCTCCTTGGC
>NW_007784352.1:0-2803 GCF_000696425.1 Galeopterus variegatus
TTCAGCTTTGTTCTTTTTGCTATTATGATTGTTTTGGCTATTTTGTTTTTTGTGTGTCTGTGTGGATTCATGAACACTTTAGGATCGTTTTTTCTATTTCTGGAGAAATTACATTGGAATTTCGATAGGGATTGTGTTGGTTAGAGTGCAGCCTTATAACACCAAGATCATTGGTTTGGATCCCTTTACCAGCCAGCCACCAAAAAAAAAAAAATTAGGCTGGCTATTTAGCTCAGTTGGGGTTGTGTAGAATCTGTATATTGCATTGTGTAGTGTGAACATTTTCACAATATTAAATCTTCCAATTCATCAACATCAGATATTTTTCCATTTATCTGTGTATTTTTCAGTTTCTTTTATTAATGTTTTATAGTGTTTAGTATACAGATCTTTCACTTCCTTGGTTAAGTTTATTTCTAAGCATTTGATTTTTATTTAATGCTATTGTAAATGTTATTGTTTTCTTGATTTTTTTTCCTGATAGTTCATGGTTAATGTATAGAAATGTGAATGATTTTGTATGTTGATTTTTGTTCAAATTACATTTTAAATCAGAAGATTTTGCCCATGCTAAGATTCGCCTTTTTCCTTAATCAGGAATCTTTGAAGTAGGTGACAGGAGTTCCACATCTGAACTGAGGAAATGTCCAGTAGTTAATTGCACAGTTTTCCTAAGGTCACGTCCTGGAAGGCTCTCTCTTTGGCTGCCTCACTGTGTCGTGGCCCCAGCCTGGAAGTGAGGAGCAGACCTTCCTGTGGGAGACAAGTAATGACTCCCTGCACCCTCAGCACATGTCCAGTTGTGATCAGCCAGTCAGTCCTGATTTCCTACACTGGAGTAAGATGAGCTGGCATCATCTCCAGCACAAGAGACTTGCCCCAGAAGGGCACACAGTGCGTCTCATGGGTCATTTTCACACTTCATTATATTGACTGGTGAGGGAGAGTAAAGAGCTTTGAGAAGAAGCTAGAAAATGCAAGTGACTTTCCAGCAGGCCAGAATTGGATTTCTCTTCGTGCCTTGCTTGATAGGAGACTTAGTCTCTCCTCTGGTTGGGTTTGTAAATCTACACACTTCTGTGGCAGGATGGGAAGGACACTAGCGTGGAGCTCAACCCAAGCTGGGAGGGAAGAAGGGCCGGATTTCCCACAGGCAGCTGGCTAGTGCTGTATATTTCTTTCCCATCTTAGGAAGCTGCAACTGAAACAGTTTGAGTGGCAAGACCTCGAGCAATGGCTGTCAGCTGCCAAGGAAAAAGTGAAATTGACCACAGAGCAAGTACAGTGGTCCCCACTCCTGTGCAGTTTCATGGTTTGAGTGGTCATCTGGACCTTCCTGAGTTTTCTCACCTGTAAAGTAGGGGTAAATAGCCTGCCTCATAAAGTCATTAAGTGTAGAGGGGAGACGGTAGGGAATTATGAGGTTAGAAATGACTTTACAGGCTGCTGACCTGTGAAGCATCTCAGTTTATTTTAGGTTCATTTTATAAGCCAGTAGAAATAACATATTATACTGATTAAGCCAGTTATGTCTGTTACAAAGCTGTTTATAGAACACTTTCTATTGCCATGGCTCTTTGAAGGTTCAGGGCTAACTACTTATCAGCAAAGTAAAAGCATAAATTCCTCCTTTACAAAGTTCTCAGGGTCCCGGGTTCATTCAAAGTTCAGATCTCAGCGAGGAGGGAGAGACAGGCTAATGGGAAGCCAGCTTTTGCTGGCACGATTCCCATAAGACAACAAGAACCTTGTCAGCTTGCTACCTAGTGCCTTACAATTAAGGGTGATAAATGTAGGACATCAGCAAGATAGGGGACTAGGAGGTCACCCTCTCGTATCCACCAGCACAAGAATTCTGCACCAATCTACAGACAGAATTTTCTTTGTGGGAACCTTTGGTTTCAGGTAGGAGGCTGGAAAATCTCATGGAGCCTAAGACCTAGGAGGTTCGTTTTGAGAGGGAGACCCAACTCTGGGTGGCAGATGGGCCAATCATAACTCTTGGGTTCAAACCCTGAAATAGCCCCATTTTCTGAAGGGCTAGGCTACAGCCCTTGAGTCTGAAACCAAAACCATCTTCCAGGGAGTCCAGGAGGAATCACACACATGAGTACTTCAGCAGACAGGCTCCTCTGCCCGCTGACATCTACCTCGGCAGGTGACCCAAAAGTTATTCAGTAACCCAGCTCTAGCCCCCTCAGCTGTAGTCTGAGCATAGTGTTGCTCGCACAAGGAACTAGATGGAGACATGCCCTTCTGGACCCGTGGGACAGGCTTGTCAGCCTCTGTTCCACCGGAGATGCTGCAGTGGTCCTGTCTCACCCAGAAAACTTTCCCACCTGTGCAGGGAGCTACTGGGAGTTGTACCCAAACAATATTGCTGGTCTCTGTCTCACAGCAATTTTGGAAGGGCCCTTGAATTTCGGCTCCAGCACCTCTCAACTGCAGTATGTGAGCAGTCCTGCCCTCAGAGGGAACTGCTGAAGCCCTGCTCGCTGGTGCCACTGGGTTGGGCTTGCTAACGTTGAACCCACAGTGGAATCTGAAACTCAGCTTCAGCCCCTCCTAGCTATGATCTGAGAGCAGTTCTACCCAGTTAGGTCATGCCAGGAACTGCACCTATTTGTATCCCTGTGGCAGGCTTGCCAGCCTCCGTCCCTCTGCGGATTGTCAAATGTCCCTTGATCTCAGTGCTGGTCCCTCTTCTCTGCAGACAGAATAGTTCTGCCTACCTGAGAACCCATAGGGAGTCAAGTCCAGTAATACCTCTGCAGGCAGATGTCCTGACCTCCGTCACACTGTA
>NW_007784353.1:0-871 GCF_000696425.1 Galeopterus variegatus
GGTCTTCAGGTTCAACCAGTTGGTGACTCGATGCAGCTGCCCTGTCCAGGGCTCCGGATTTCTCTTTGTCAAGTGTGCAGATCTGTATATGCTACATGTCTGTTTACTAGAACAAAACAAAGAAGCCAATGCAGCAAACAAAATCTGTAGGAAGCACATTGTTTCAGCCAATCTCTGCAATGGCAAACAATAGAAGGGAAAAGGCCACGCAGAGAGCTCTGGAAAGAAAAACTGCTTTGGATTTTCCAAACTGGCAGACCCTTTCTGGTGTTGGCAGCTTGAAGGGATGAAAGAGGCTCCAGAGAGGCCAGGCAAGTGTCGGAAAGGGGCCACGCAGGGTGCCTTTCTGAATGAGCCCAGTGGGCATAGAGGATGTGGTCACATAGGTGTCACCTGGGTGGGGTTTCCATCTCTCACGCTAAGAAAGGCACCTCCCCAGGTCCTTGGTGCTATCTGACAGTGTGAGCTTATGAAAGAGCCCTGTCTGCTATTCAGTAACTTCTAGGCGGGTCCTGTTGTTATTATTAACAAAGATAAGATTATGACTAATAATAACACTCATGACATTTAAATGCATTTTATCCTATCGCTTGCTCTCTGAGGTAGGGTAGAGTTCAAATTCCACATTTGTGTTCCTCCAGAGGCCCAGGGTGCCAATGCACTCAAACACATATGAAATTTAAAGGGCTTTCTTAAGAACTAAGTGGGTATTTTTTCTTTGAACTAGCATGCCAAGCACACTGCAATTTGAGCTGCTGGAAGGAAAATGACTATTGTTTTTCCTTCAAAAGCCATACCTAACTCTCAACTCACACCTCTCAGAAGAAACTGCTAAAAATCTCCTAACCGTCCCCCCCCCCCCCCCCCCCCC
>NW_007784353.1:1602-2802 GCF_000696425.1 Galeopterus variegatus
ACCCCCCCCCCCCCCCCGCATCCCCCTAATTTGTGCATTCACCCTGCGTCTGAGTCTTCTGCAGGACAGGTTGCAGGCAGCCCAGACCGGGGCCTGTGCACAACAGCTGTGGTTACTTGGGGGGTCACACGCAAGTATACCCGCGAATGTACCACTGCAAATTTTGGTGAATACTGGAAGAGAAAGAAATAAACAGGGGGCTGTGATCAGGAATAATGGGCTCCTTTGCAGACCACTCCCAGCCCCACAGGACCGGGGTCCAGGCCCAGGGAACAACACATAGGAAGGCATATTCAAGGGACTTAAGTAGGCCAATGGCAGGAGTGGCCCAGGCAGGGGCCCTGGCACAGGGGCAGTCGGCAGAGCAGGCAGGGACAGGGCCAGCAAAGCCCTTCTCTCCTGAGGGTCACATCCCAGGGGCTTCTGAAGAGGGAGGGGCTTGGAGAACAAATCCGGCCACTCGCATCAGTCCCAATCGCCTCTGCAGGATTAAAGCATGTAGAGCTCTCTGGACAGGACCTGCCCACAGGAAGCCTCAACAACGTGAGCCTTTACCACTCTGGGTACGGGTGTTGCTACCCCAAGGAATCCTTGGGCACCTGTTGCGGAGTTATGGGACGCTCTCAGGAAATCCCTTTCGTGGGACAGGGGCTCCGGATGCCCAGCTGTGCCCATTCTTCCTTCTCATGGGAAGCAGGCCACGGCTATTGTCTACTGTTGTCCCACAACTCACCCCGATTGTCAGAGACGAGGCCACATGCTTCGGAAAGCAGGGAGAACGCGTCAGGTCCTCCAACTTCCTGTGAAAAGTCCCTCTTTGTTTAGAAGTGATGCCGGCTTGTTTCAATGTTTCTTTTAGAGAACAAACAGAAACCTGCCCGGAAGTCTGGCGTGGGGTAAGAGAGTTAGAATCAGCGGTGGCCAAGCCTCCAATTCTATCCTGAGGCGGGTCAGGCAGCGTCCCCCTCTGGAGGGTGGCCTCCCGGGCCCACAGGGACCCAACTAGGAGGTGAGGGCACCCCCTTTGTTATCCACTCCCAAATCACCCCAGAGTGATGCTGGCTGGGGCCCAGGCCCACCTTCAGATCAAGGCCTGGAGACATGGCTGGGGTAGCATAGGGAATGAAGAGGCAGTACAACTCTATTCATTACGCCATCTCTCCTCAGTGTCCTGAGATGATGATGATGATGATGATGATG
>NW_007784354.1:0-467 GCF_000696425.1 Galeopterus variegatus
TTTCCCTTTCTCCACATCCTCACCAGCATTTGTTAGTCTTGGTCTTTTTAATAATGGCCAATCTAACTGGGGTGAGATTATATCTCAATGTGGTTTTGATTTGCATTTCCCTGATGATTAATTATGTTAAGCATTTTTAAGTACCCATTGGCCATTTGAAAAATGTCTGCTCAGCTCCTTTGCCCATTTTTTAATGGATTATTTGTTCTTTTACTGTTGAGTTTTATACCGTTTGAGTTCCTTATATATATTCTGGATTTTAGTCCCTTGTCAGATGTATAGTTTGCAAGTATTTTCTCCTATTCTGTAGGTTGTCTTTCTGATATTTTGATTGATTGTTTCCTTTGCGGTTGCAGAAGCATTTTAGTTTGATATAATCCCATTTGTTTATTTTTTCTATTGTTGTTTGTGCTTTTGGGGTCTTATTCATAAAATCTTTGCCCAGTCCTACTTCCTGAAGGGTTTGT
>NW_007784354.1:2351-2802 GCF_000696425.1 Galeopterus variegatus
ATTTTTAAGCTTTTACCAGTCAGATTTTTCATTAGTTTGTTCTGAGCATTTTTTATGCGTGCATCTGGGGTCAGTTTACAACAGGTCTGTTTAATTTTATTTTTTTAAGGCTTTTGCAAATGTTTTCTTAGTCCACATTAAATAAATCATACCAATTCTAATTCTTTTTTCAAGGATTAATTATATTTTAAATATTGTCTCTAACATTGTTTGAAATATCTGAAAACAAATAAGCCTAAAATGAATATTTCAAACTCTAGTTAACATCGTGATAACTACTATGCATTGTAGATTTTTTTAACAACTTTAGTTTGCTTTTATTTTTTATGTCCTTCATAACAATTAATTCTTAATTTTTATTTAGTTATATTTTTACCTTAAAAATATCTCTATAGGGCCGGCCCGGTGGTGCACTGGATAGTGCGCCGCTTGGGAAGCGTGGCGGCGCTCC
>NW_007784355.1:0-409 GCF_000696425.1 Galeopterus variegatus
GGGGTGACAATTGTAAATGAGTTTGCTTTCTTGATTTCATTTTCTGATAGATTGTTGTTAGTGTATAAGAACACTGATGATTTTTGTACATTGATTTTGTATCCTATAACTTTCCTAAATTTGTTTATTAGCTTTCGGCATTTTTTGTTGTTGTTGTTAGAATTTACGGGTTTTTCTATATATAGGATCATGTCATCTGCAAACAGTGACGATTTGACTTGATCTTTTCCAACTTCAATGCCACTTTTTTGCAGCATAGTCTTTTACACTCTTAAGTATCTATTTGTATTAGATTTGGTTTGTTCAATTTCTTACTTCTAAAGTTTAATGCTTTAGTTTTTGTTGTTGTGTTATTGTTTAAGAGAAACTCAAATATGTATTTAAAACTCAAATAATAATTACTATTTTT
>NW_007784355.1:2226-2802 GCF_000696425.1 Galeopterus variegatus
CAAGTTATATTGCTGCATCACTGCATGTCTAATACTTATTACTTACTAATATATGGATGTTAGTGGTTTATTTTACTATATTTGAAAATATATTTTCCGTTTGTAGTCAGTGCAATTGTTCATCTTCAAATCCTTGACTGTAACAAAACTCTCTGTGTGTATGCATATAAAAAGAGAGGGTTCCTGACTTATGATGGTTTGACTTACAATATTTTGACTTCACAGTGGTGGGAAAGTGATACACATTTAATAGAAACTATACCGAGTACTCATATAACCATTCTGATTTTTCTGTTGAGTACAGTATTCAATAAATTACATGAAATATTCAATGCTTTATTATAAAATAGGCTTTGTGTTAGATTATTTTGCCCAACTGTAGGCTGATGTAAGTGTCTAAGTATGTTTAAGGAAGGCTCAGCTAAGCTATGATGTTCAGTAAGTTAGGTATATTAAACACATTTTACACTTAAAATACTATAAACTTACAGAACTTACAGTGGATTTATGTAGTCGTAACCCTCTCTTAAGTCAAAGAACACCTGTATATACTCGTGTGTGTGTGTGTGTGTGTGT
>NW_007784356.1:0-2802 GCF_000696425.1 Galeopterus variegatus
GCGGGCGCAACACCGAGGGTTGCGATCCCGTTGCTGGTCCCGGTCCGGTACGGGCATGACACTAAGGGTTGTGATCCGTTGCCGGACACGAAAAAAGACAAAAAAAGGAAAAAAAAAAAAATGTAATGGCTGCTCTCCTATTCGAAAATCAAGTGTGGATTCGAGGGAAATCAATTTCTTTCTGCTCCTAACCTCCTGGGTAGAAATGGCCCTATCTCTCCCCTCTCTGAACCTGTTTTCTTGTCTATAAGGTGAGTTGGGGGATGCAATGACCTCCAAAGGAGACGGTAGTCTCTCAACACCTACCCCAAAGCCCCTCACCCCTGAAGCCCCTCACCCACCTCATCTTCCGGGAACATCACCTTTGCGAATTCATCTCTTGCCTGAGATGCGAGGAATATCTCAGGCTTTGTTTCTCTATTATAATAGATGTAAATTAATGTTTTGCCTTTGTTTGCCGTGGTAATCATAGAGGCAAGTATATATTCCTAACAGCTATCTTATTTTCAATTTGCAAAGCATACTGTGCTTAATCCCACGAGGCAGCCCATGGCTCTAGATATGAATTTTAAAAGATAATTAGCCCAGTGCAGGAGGTGCTCTCTGCGACGAGGAGCACGCACCGAAGCCTGGTCAGAAGGGTCTTCCCAGGGACCCTGTCGGGTCACAGATTTCCCCCCCACCGCCCTTGTTTTTTACTTTTTTTCATCACTGCTGCCTTTGTGTGAACCAGATGATTTGTTCATGAAAATTTAAATCATGTCCATACTAGAAGCTGGAATTTCTTCTTGGGATTGTTATTTGAAGATTCCCACCCCTGTCCCCCACCAATATATCTTTTTATTATATTCATGGCAGGTGAGAATTTATTTTCCATTTTCTCTTTTGTTAACTCTAACTGACAGAAAGCACGAGGCTTGAGTTGGTTACTTGTGATGCTTTATGCCTTTGGCAGATTAAGTGACCATCTATTAGAAAGAGCCACCAGAAGGTGCCAGGTCAGAAAGATGAACGTCCTGCCCAGCTTCAACCACAGATGATGCCTGTAAGAACTTTCCCGCCAGAAGGAAAACAGTTACAAAAATGAGTGTGCAATTCAACAGGCTGAAGAAACATGCCAGATTGCCTACATGGTGGGTTTTAGCTGACTGTTAGTCACACCCAGGAGCAGCGTGGATTTTGCCTGTCTGTGGAGTGGATATGTGCACGTGAATGGGACCTCTGCTTGCCTGGCACTGTGCTGGGGCTGTGGGCGAAAGGACAGATGAACAGCTACAGCCCATGCACTCTCTCCCCCAACTCAGAGAAGGCAGGTGGGCTGAGAGCCACAGGAGAGACACTGATGGTAACGCTGCAGGCAAATGAAGGCAGGGCAGGTGCCTTCTCACTGACAGTCTGGGATCCTTCCTGGAAGAGGTGTATCTGAGCTGGTTTTGACCAGGTAGCTCGTATTTTAGACAGGTAACATATTTTGATCAAATCATGTACACTTTAATCAGATAACTTATATGTTGATGCTATAATCCTCCCAGGCAAATGAAAACTGGAGAATGAAAATAGCACACATTTATAGAAGGCCAACTATACACCAGGTGCTTTCTTAATCATGGCCCGTGTATCTCCTCATTTAATCCCCACCGCCTAAGAGTGTGTTCTGATTTATGAAGGACACTGAGGCACAGAGAGGCTCAGAGACATATCCAAGGGTGCTCAGCAAGAGGGTTGCAGAGACAGAATTTGAACCCTGGTACTTGCTCCCCAGGTCCTGCCCTCCTGGGCTACAGGGCTTCTTCCTGCCTCGCAGGTAGGGCAGGTAGTGGAGGGAGAAATGCGGTGCAGATCTTCATTGCAGGAGCGTAGTGACTGCATCAGATGATGGCCTCACTGAGGCCTGAGACACATCCTTCACAGCAGCTCATGGTCCCCTTTGCTTCACCTCTGATTCCAAGAGCTGAACACAATTTTCATTATTTGCTTTAATTCAAACCATGTTAGAAAAAAGAAAATCTTAATGCAGTTTAAGGGCATTTTTCTCCTTTACCACATAAACTAGGGGACTTCCCTTCAATGAGTGAAATGTCACTTCATCTTTAATTCTTGAAGTTCACAGAAATGGAAGAGGGGTGTGCATGTGCCTGTGTGAGTGTGTTTATGTGTGTATACTACATGCAAATATGTATGGGGTATGTGTACATATCTCATGTATACATACGTGGGAGAGAAGGAATCAAACTGAGCTTTCAGACTGACTTTAGAAGGATTGAGCAGATTTTGAAATTCTTCTGGACTTGTGTCTGGCATTTGCTATATTATCATGTGATTGGAGGCTTTCTCCTAGGAATTTCTGAATTTTTAACTAATGTGGTTGCACAGGGTGCTTGATATTCCAATGGATATAAAAATATTTACTAAAAGTTACTTCCCAAGGAAGAAGTAACTTCTAGAAGGGAGAGAAAAGACAGGTCTGGAGTGCTCTGGGGTATTTTCTCCCTCCAGCAAGGTCCAGAAAGGCTAGCAACCCCTGGCAGGCACATTTCCTTAGAATAAAAAGGATGGATTAAAGTTGGAGCCATTTTATATATAACACTTAAACTATTATTAAGAAGTCTCTTGTTCAGAACCTTGTTCTCTTACATTTAAACATACTTTATTATTTCAGAGGGAAAAAAAATTAGACTCAATGAGAGGACACATACATAGTGTTACAAAAAACCAGGTCATAAAATGATGACCCTGAGTTCAATTGGTGAAATCCCATCTTAATGCTACAAAAAAAAAAAAAAAAAAAAAAAAAAAAAAAAA
>NW_007784357.1:0-227 GCF_000696425.1 Galeopterus variegatus
CTTTTATAAAGGAAAGTTTGGATAATGTTTATTACATTTATTTAGCAACTCTACAGCTCTTCATTAAGGGGAAATTTCACGGGGTTTAGGAGGGGAGGGTAATGCTATAATTTTGCAGTCTTGGTTCCTTTCAGTTTCTCTCTCAAATGTTTTTGAGTTTTCTAATTCAACTTTTTTTTTTTTTTTCTTTTGGTCTGCTTTCAAGAATGAAGTATGCAGGTAGTACC
>NW_007784357.1:2377-2802 GCF_000696425.1 Galeopterus variegatus
AAACATAATTATGAGTAAATGGAAGTGGAATGCCTTGGAAATGGGAAAGAAAATTGGTAAAAAATAATTTTTCTTCTTTCCACTAGGGTTTTTTGTTTTTGTTTGTTTGTTTTAAATTTGCTTTTGTTCTGGTGTGCATATGTGTGTCAGAGTATGTGGGTTGTGAGGATGATTTACACTGACTCTCGTGGTCCTGCTTCTAGAAGTTTGACACAGACTGAGAACGCTGTCATGAAACATTCAGCACCTGGAAACTGAGTACTGTCAGCGATGGAGTGGGGTACCTCTAAATATTTTATTTTCTTTTACTATAATATTTTGTCTTCCATTTGGAAAGGAAACACAATATTCTGGTATCTCTTAGATAGGTGACTTAATGTGTGACTTAAAAGAAGCCAGGATTATTTGCGTGGGGGCCTGATAAG
>NW_007784358.1:0-518 GCF_000696425.1 Galeopterus variegatus
GAGCCCACACCTACAAAGGCTCCACCACTTAATGTATCACATTGCGGGTAAGTTTTAACATTTGAATTGTAGGGGGACACAAACATTGAGAATATAGCAGACACAGAGGGCATGGACGCAATAGCTTCTCAGTTGGAAATTTTTTCTCATTGACTTAGTGCGTTGGATGGATTCCCACATAAAAGTAAATGACTTACACGTGGTATTCAATCTAATTCAGGAAACAAGACATATCTGACTCCCCAAAAATCCTAAAAATGCAAAGCACTGTATAATACATGCAAAGTAAATACTGGTTTTTATATAAATGGTATAATAAAATAGAAAAATAATCAGCAAATAGCATAATAAGAATAATCTCTTATATGTGTGCTTGTTTTGAAAACATACTTAGATATTTCCAACGAGGATGTGATAAGGGCACCAAATAACCAAGTCACCAATTTGTCTAAATTCTAAAGGAGTAGAAAAGAAATTATTTACCCAGTGCCTTTAAGTCAATAGCAGGGATTCTTAAC
>NW_007784358.1:2560-2802 GCF_000696425.1 Galeopterus variegatus
GATTGTTCTGTATTTGTGTTCCTCTGCCTTATTTCATTTAACATAATGTCATCCAGAGTCATCCATTTTGTTGCAAATTATAAGATTTCCTTTTTTTACAAGCTGTATAATACTCCATTGTGTATATATATACCACATTTTCATTATCCATTCATAAATTGGTGCACACTTAGGTTGATTTCACATTTTGGCTATTTTGAATAATACTGCAATAAACATGGGAGAGCAAATATCTATTCAAC
>NW_007784359.1:0-2802 GCF_000696425.1 Galeopterus variegatus
GCGCACTGTAGCAGTGCGCCACCGGGCCGGCCATGATACCACTTGTTTTAAATTTCCATTGAAACCTCTGCTTTTGACTGCAGCTGGTCTGGAGGCAACAGTTTTGGCACCCATCAAGTGGAAAGTTTGCTCAACTATAATTTTTCAGTCAGAATTGTGTAAGCTGAACCAATTGAGATGTCTGTGGTGTTGGCTATTGTTTCTGCTGTTAACTATCAGTCCCCTTCAATTAGGTAATAAACAAGATTAATTTTTCTTCTCAAAATGATGTGGATACTGTGGGTTTTTAAAAAAAAATTTATCTTCAACATCATCTCATCCTTTCTTAAAATGAGTTATCCATTTGTAAACTACTGCTTTCTTTCAGGCATTATCCCCATAAACTTTACATAAAGCATCGATAATTTCTCCATTCTTCCATCCAAGCTTCACCATAAATCTGACATTTGTCCTTGCTTCATTTTTAGTGGAATTCACATTGCTGTAATAGGGACTCTTTTCAAACAGATGTTTTATCCTTCTGAGTGCCTCAAACTAGATCCTGCTCAGAAGTGTTATAACAAGTTAATACTAGTGTATTTGGATTCAAAAAAAATTTTAAATTCATGCATAGTTTTTTTATAATATGTATTTTCCATGAGCTTTTTGGAGTCCCTCTCATATTCTCTATCTTTTCCTAACTTTGTCCTCTAGTTCTCTTTCAGGACTCAGCTCTCTTGCCATCTCTTACCAGTTCCCTTTTGGAAGCTTTCCACCCTGGCCACATTCTTCTTTCCCTTCAGACTTTGGGCCTCCCTGTTCTCACCTTCTTCTTTCTTTCTTTCTTTTTTTTTTTTTTTTACTGGTAAGGGGATTGCAACCCTTGACACAGTGTTGTCTGCACCACGCTCAGCCAGTGAGCGCACGGGCCATCCCTATATAGGATCCGAACCCGTGGCCTCGGCACTACCAGCACTGCACTCTCCCAAGTGAGCCATGGGGCTGGCCCTCTCATCTTTTTCAAAACAATTTCACCTGAAAAGATCTAATAATAGGTACATTTCAGGGTGAATTCAAGTCTTTGCAGTTACTTCTTATTGGGGGGATGCAGGTGAGGGGGTCAAGTCTTGGTATTTTAAGTTTTAACTCTCATCCTGAAAAGAAAGGCTTCATTCCTATTAAATTGAATGAGGGGTTCCTATTCTATATTTTATTTGTACTACAGTCCATTACAGTATGTATCTTCTTACAAGTCCTTTCCACACCTATCTTTTTTTATGAGCATGTGATATCTACAGTTAACTATGCAAGATCCTGACTGCTAAAGAAATCAACTCAACTGTAATTTTTGGACAGAGTTTGAAGAGCAGTGGATTTGGAATAAGATGACCTAGGTTCACATATTAGCTGCACTTGAACTAGATGTATCATCTTGGACAAATCCTTTATCCCTTAGCTGCTAAAAGGAGATACTGATATTTGTTACACTTCCCCAACAGGGTATTTCTGAGCCTCTAAGAAAATAGTGAATGTGAAAGCACTTACCAGTGGTAATGAGCAGTGTGAGTGATCTTAGGCATCCTAAAACTTCATTAAATTTTGTTCCTAGTTCCGTTTTCCCTTCCTTAGGTCAGAAAAAATACATTGACCCATTCAATTTAGACAAGAATAAAGAATATGATTAAGGTTTTCAGAATGGAAAGTTTCAAGTTAAGATATCATATGAGAGATATGAAACACTTATTAGAACTAATATCCTAAGTTACTGCACACAATTCATCTGTGAAGCTCAATTTGTCAAGAAACAGCAAATGGCTTTATGAATTCAGATGCAACCTGGATGGAAGAATGTGGGTTGGTATTAAGTTGATAGCCACATTAAAGTGGCAAATTAATGTTAAAGTTGTGAAAGTGGATTGCGAATAAAAGATTTTAAGAATTAGAAATTAATGGACTGGGTGTACTGGAAAGGAATTCTGTCCCTGACAATATTTTCCAAACACAAAATTCGAGTACTTAAAATAAATCACTCAAGATGTTGGGGGGGGGGAGGGAGAAATGTATATACATATATTCATATACATGTATTTTTTTCCCTGTTATTTCCTCTGTGAAATCAGGAGGTAGGACAGAGATTCTGTCATCAATTATTCCTGGAATCTGGTGGAAAAAGGAGAGAATTTGGAATCAGTCACCTCGAGTTCCACCCTAGTTCCCCCACTTATCAGCTATTTTCTTCTGCCTAAAAGGGAGGCAACACTGTCCTCTTCGCCCAACTGGCAGGGTTTCCTAAGGACCCCAGGCGCTGTATGGGAAAGACAGGTGCAAATGCTGCTGTCACCACTGGAGTAAGTGTGGACTGCGCGATGCCGTTAAAAGAAATCCAGAAGCCACTTTGGTGAATAGAAAGGCAGCTCTCTCTACCCCAAGTCTATTTCTTTCTCAAACCGCTTCAAATTTGGGTAAGAGGAAAGAGGGCCGCGGGATTTAAGGAACTTAGATTCGGTACCCCCCAGCCATTCACGCTGCTCCTTCGTTGTCTCCTTGGTTCATTCCTCCAACAGGGATGTCCCCGGCACACTCAGGTGCCAGGCACTGGGCTAGACAGCGGGACCCCACAGAGGCAAGGACCCCGACGTGGTCTCCCTGGCCTAGGGAGTAGCACCGAGACGCGTAACTGCGGGGCAGCGAGGTCGCGCTCGCGCCCGTGAAGTCCGGGGCCGCCGCGCCCATCCCCCTGCCCCGGCGGCGGCGAGTCCGGCCGCGTCCCCATGGCAACCAGTGGCCGCCCCGCGGCCCGGCGGCGGGCCCGGCGGAGAGGCC
>NW_007784360.1:0-386 GCF_000696425.1 Galeopterus variegatus
GAAGCTTCTCTGACGCTTTTTGACAGAGATTTTGAAACAAAAGTCTCAGAAGCCGTTTCCCACATAGGCTTCAATGGGATTTCCCATAGAACTTGAAAACCAGAATTCCTACATGCTAGATGTGAGAAGCACATTCTGCTCTCTCATTTCTGAAAGTTAAAGCGGCTTGCAGAAGCTGAACCTCCAGGGAGTGTTTTTGGCAGAGATATACACCACCCTTTTCAAGCCTGCTTGAATGCCGTTTGCAGTGCGATTTCGCTTCTAATTTGAGAAAACAAAAAGTTTGATGCTCAATTTCTCTTGTAACTGCCACATCTTCGGTTCAGTGAGTTATGCTGGATTGTAAGCGGGAAAGCTTCTCTGACGCTTTTTGACAGAGATTTTGA
>NW_007784360.1:2527-2802 GCF_000696425.1 Galeopterus variegatus
AGCTGAACCTCCAGGGAGTGTTTTTGGCATAGATATACACCACACTTTTCAAGCTGCTTGACTACTGTTTGAAGTGTGATTTCGCCTTTAATTTCAGAAAACAAAGTTTGGAGCTCAAACTCTCCGGTAACTGCCACATCTTCGGTTCAGTGAGTTATGCTGGATTCTAAGCAGAGAAGCTTTTCTGACGCTTTTTGACAGCGATTTTGAAACTGATGTCTCACAAGCCGTTTCCCCCATAGGCTTCAATGGGCTTTCCCATAGAACTTGCAAAC
>NW_007784361.1:0-229 GCF_000696425.1 Galeopterus variegatus
GAGGGGCTTTGGAAATGACCCGAAGGAGCAGAGCCAAGGGAGTGAAACAGTCCCAGAGACAACATGCACCTTGACAAACATTTGTTATTTTTTGACTTTTTGATAATAACCATTCTAATGGATGTGAGGTGATATCTCATAGTGATTTTGATTTGCATTTTCCTGGTTATTAATAAAGTTGATAGTCTTTTCATACATACATTGGCCATTTTTATGTCATCTTTGGAGA
>NW_007784361.1:2454-2802 GCF_000696425.1 Galeopterus variegatus
TCTGTGTCTTTTCTGATTGCTCTTGCTAGTACTTTCAGTACTATGTTTAATATAAGTGGAGAGTGTAGGCATCCTTGCCTTATACCATATCTTAAAAAAAACTTCCCATTTTCCCTTTTGATTATACTGTTAGTTGTGGGGTTTTCATAAGTGGCATTTATTATGTTGAGGAACATTCCTTCTACACCTAAACTGTTAAGAGTTTTTATCAAGAATGAATGTAGAACTTTGTCAAATGCATTTTCCTTGTCAATTGAGATGATTATATGGTTTTTACCTTTCATTCTGTTAATGTGATGTATCACATTGGTTGATTTGCATATGTTAAGCCAGCCATGCATGCCTGGG
>NW_007784362.1:0-349 GCF_000696425.1 Galeopterus variegatus
AATAGCATTGATTCAATATGTAATTGCTCATTTTACAGATAAGAAAACTAAGTCTCAGAGAGAGGCCTTTGTTTTCAGGCTATAATAGCAGTGAGTAGAAATCTGGGATTTTTTTTCCCAAATATACCTGGCTCGCGTGTTCATGCTTTTCACTATATATCCCACACCTTTTTTGCCATAACTGATTCTCTACTTTTAAGAGCCTTAAAATGTAATGCTAAAAGGAAAGGTATAAAGAGATAAGTATAATAAAATTAGAAAAAAATAATTAAACAAGGTGGGATATATTTGTTCTGCTAGTTAGAAAATAATTTAAAATGCTAATAAGATCAGATAGAATTCGCTGGAG
>NW_007784362.1:2185-2802 GCF_000696425.1 Galeopterus variegatus
TAATGATCAGTAATCATACCCACTCCAGATCTAGATTAAAACAAAACAAAACAAAACAAAAAACTAATTTCCAGTTTCATTGCAGCACAATTTCTTTCTTTTTTTTTTTAATCCTTTTAAAAAATTGTAAGATAGTTGATTGTACATATCTGGAGTACAGAGTTGAATATCAATACCTGTGTGCAATATGTGATGCTCAAATCAGGATAGTTAGTATGTTCAACATTATACAATATAATAGTTTTTCATGGCCCTTTACTAATTCCTCCCTTATGCTCCCTCCCCCTTCCCCACTTCTGGTAACCTCAGTTGAGTTCTCTCCTTCTGAAAGTTCAGTGTATTATTGTGATTGCTGCATCTTTCTTTTTTCAAATTTATTTGTTTATTTTTTTAGCTCCCGCTTATTAGTGAGGACATGCGGTGTCACTATTTCTGTGCCTGGCTTACCTCACTTAACATTAATGCTCTATAAGTTCACCCATGTTGCTGCTAGTGGCAGGATTTCTTTTTTTTTTCTTTTTTTTTTAATGGCAAAGTAGTATTCCATTGTGTGTGTGGGGGTGGGGTGGGTGTGTATACACACACACTACATTTTCCTTATCCAGTTGTCCAACGAT
>NW_007784363.1:0-224 GCF_000696425.1 Galeopterus variegatus
ACAATAATACCTACTACTTGACATTTACTCATTTATAAAAACACCTCTTCACCTCTACTGATAAGGAACCCCATTGAGATAATGTTTACATGTAAACAACTGCATTTGCACCGTTTAGTCACCGCTAAATAATTCTGCTGCTTTCCGCCTTTGATCCATTGTCGTGGTTGTTTTAGTCCCCTGGTGAAGAAGTGGGAGTGCTGGGAAAGAGCTCTGTTTTAGTG
>NW_007784363.1:2369-2802 GCF_000696425.1 Galeopterus variegatus
TGGTGGTATGCCTGGTTGTGGGGTGTGTCTGGTCCCCTTCTCCATGTCTCTGGTCCCTGGGAAGGCCCCAAGTCACTAGTGCCATGTGCCAGGTTGTGGGAGGTGTGTCCAGTCCCCTTCTCCATGCCTCGGGTCACCAGGTGAGACCCAAGGAGCTGGCTTGGTGTGCCTGGTTGGGGGAGAGGGGTCCAGTCCCTTTCTCCATGCCCCAGGTCCCTGGGCAGGCCCCGAGGCAGAGCACCATATTTTAGGGAATACTTTCGGTCCCCCAACACTGTCTAGGACTTTATAAGCAGATAAGGAAGTGTTAAGAGGCAGAATAAACCACATATCATAAGAGGAAAAGAAATCATCATGATAAGAGTCAGGGGGACAGACAGTCTGCATTAAAAGGCAGAGTCAAAGCAGGTTTCTTAGAGAGGTGACATCTGAA
>NW_007784364.1:0-315 GCF_000696425.1 Galeopterus variegatus
GGGGCTCCTGCTCACAGAGCTCACGGAGCACAGTGGGCCACTTGCAGGGCCGACGCTTCCGAGGCAATCGCACACGTTGGCTGACCGTTTGCATCTGGCGCTCTGAGCTGGGCGCCTAAACAGCTTGTCGAGCCCCCACCACTCCCCAAAACCCACTGCCCTAGTTCTGCCTGTCATCTTTCTTTTGTTCTGCCTGTTTTGTCATCTGTGCTGGCACCATTTCTCCGGGAGCTGGAGAGACAAGGTCTCAGCAAATATCATCCTAGAGCAGTGCATTAGTTTCCTGGGCTGCTGTAACTAAGTACCACAAACTGG
>NW_007784364.1:2493-2802 GCF_000696425.1 Galeopterus variegatus
CATCTATTGGGCACTTGCTGTATGCCATCAACAAGTTGTTTCAATTAGTCTTCAGAGCAACCCCATGATATCCCTTCTAGAGATGAAGGATTGAAGTCACAACAGGCTAAGCTCTTGTCCCCACAGCTGGACTGAAGAGCTGAGATTTGAACCCGTCTATCCCAGGGTCTCACCCCTCCCCCCAATCAACCATTTAGAGCCAAATTTACTGAATGTCTCTTACATCAGCTTTCTGTTACCATATGGTAGGCTCATTGTACATGTTTCTCAGAGGACGTGACGGGGTGATGGGAGTCAGGCTACATGTGC
>NW_007784365.1:0-1520 GCF_000696425.1 Galeopterus variegatus
ACTTGGAGAGGGCAGCCCAAGCTGACTCCTTTAGGATCCTGCCATGGCGTGGACCACGCCACTAACTCATAGAAGCACGTAGTAGAATGGTGCGTGCTAGGGTTTGAGGTGGGGGGAGGGGAGAATGGGATGATGTTGCTCAAAAGGTACAAAGTTTCAGTTATACAAGATGAATAAACTCTGGTAACTAAAGTTAACAATACTATATTGTATATTTGAAATTTGCTGAGAGGGTGGATCTTAAATTTCTTACCCCCCCACACACATACAGACACACAAAAGTAACTGTGTGAGGTAATGGAAATGTTAATTAGCTTGATTGTGTGGATCACTTCACAATGTATACATATAACAAAACATCAAATTGTAAACCTTAAATATACACAATTTCCATTAGTCAATTATACTCCAATAAAACTGAAAAAGCAGAAAAATAAAAAAAAAAGAAATCCATAACAGAAATAATTCTCTTGATCTCACTGGAGTTAGCTCATCTTGAATATAAAAATAGAAACTAACCAACCTGCTAATTACCCTTTCTGGTAATTATATAAACTGTGTAACTGTATAGGATAAGCTTCACTTATTCCTACCAAAAGCCTTTGCTATTTTCAGTAAGTCTTGGGTAAGAACAAAAACAAACAGAAAACAACAACAGATAAAAAAAGGCTAGTCTTGTTACAGCTAAAAACCTAGATGGGGTGTATCATATTCATGATTCTAATGGTCAGAGTAAAAAATAAATCTAGGAGTAGCTCTGTTTCATAAATGTTTGGTAGTCAAAATTGTGGAAATACATGGGCACTCATCTCTGATTTCTGAAAGATCCCTAAATGGAGTCAATTTGACGGCTGCAAATGGAACATAATAAGAATCCACGGAGTCACTGTTGCACAAGAGCCCCTGGAGATAGGCTGCTGTGGAGTTTGACACAGTTCTAATTTGGTTTTCTTTCAAAAGAGGTATTTCGATCTTTTCTTCAAATAATTGAGCAAAGCAAATATGCAGCCTCTAGAAAAGCATTAACGTGTCCATCCACAGAGGACACTGTAAAATATTTTCTCATCATTCCATAATTTATTGATTTTAGAAAACAGTTGAGTTCTCTTTAAATGACTCATTTTTCAATACACAAAATGGCCTGATTAACCACTTCTTAAGTATAAAATTAAAGAAACAGCTTGCCCCTTCTAGCCATGTATCAGTAATTTTATCACTTTTCTTACTTATTCTAAGGCATTATTTTAGACATTGATAGTTTATTGTTTAAACATTGCTATACACCCCAATTGCTAATTGATGAATTACAGTAATCTCCAAAGACTCTCTACTTTGCGATTGTGAAAAGCTCATCCTTATCTCAAATGATGGTCAAATGACAGTGATGAATAAATTGGGAAAGGGGGCCATCCATCAAATGAGCAGTGGCTATAGAGAGTTTGAGAGCTTGATATCCTAAAAATTGAACACAAATTAAAAGAGGTATGGCTTAGGTAAAACAACAGCAGCAATATTCAAAG
>NW_007784365.1:1830-2802 GCF_000696425.1 Galeopterus variegatus
AAATTGAACACAAATTAAAAGAGGTATGGCTTAGGTAAAACAACAGCAGCAATATTCAAAGCGACAAATAAAATGGGGACATTAATAGTTGAAATCATGAGTGAAAATCTAGAGGAAGCATAAAAATTCTCAGAAAAGGAAAGCTGCTGTGGTCAGTGTCAAGAGTCATTATACATCAGTTAGAGATGATTTAAATTATACAGGAGGATATACATAGAGTATATGCAAATGCTACATCATTTTATATCAGGAAATTGAGCATCTGCAGATTTTGGTATCCAAGGGAGGTCCTGGAACCACTTCCCACAGTTACCAAAGAATGACTGTGCACTACTACCACAATCTCATGTGACTGCGGTTGAGTCCCAGTGATCAAGCTGCCGCTCTGTAAAAGAGCAGGCTTAACATTCCAATGGTGTAGACAGTTCCATTGTCAATCATCCTCTGATAATTCTGGCATTGCCCACCCTTCCCCAAGGAGAGTGGGGAAGAGGACTCAGGAGGCAGGACTTATATCTGGGTAAGAAAAATTGTCTTCTCTCTTGAAGAAATTTATGAATATTGGTCATTATTGCTTTAAAAGTCTCTAACATAAGGATTATAAAAGTACTAGAATTTGAATTTATATTTTTTAAGTAAAATAAACCCTTTATGTAAAATCCATACTTAAGAAAATTTCTTAAAAGTAGCCTATTTGACACTTTATTATTTTCTCTCCCTGTATTGCCAAAAGTGTTAGTTTATGTTATGATCATTAACAATATAAGATCCATAACATACGATGTTTTGTATTTTTTGTAACCATAATTTCTGGAGATGAAGAACACACACAAAAAAATAACTAATAAGAAAAAGGATATATGAGAGTACTTCAAAAAAATTGTTAAAAAAAAAGAATTAAAAGATAATACAGGGCCGGCCCGGTGGCGCACTGGATAAGTGCGACGCTTGGGAAGCGCGGCGGCGCTCCCG
>NW_007784366.1:0-546 GCF_000696425.1 Galeopterus variegatus
GACAGAGGTCCGGCTGGGGACAAGGACAGAGGAGGGGAAGGGACCTGGGGCCGGACCTGAGTGCAGGGCGCAGACACAGCAGAGGAGCTTTTAGAGAAGGACACAAACAGAAGCGTCTAGCGTGGAGGCTACTGCTTTTGCATTTCTGGAAACTCCACACCTCCCGCTCATCCGAAGCCTTTATCGACGTCCTCTGCACCAGAGATCACCACACTGCGGGGGGCGACTCATGGAACCGCGGGTCAGGAGAAATCGGCGGCTCGCGGCGGGCTTTTTCCTGGTGACAGGTGGAGTGGGTGAGAACTCGGGGGACGGAGGTGCCACACGGCGTGGCCTGCGGGAGGCGCTGTTCTGCGGCGCGGCTCTGCCTTACGTGGCTCACAGGCGTGTGCTCGGGATCGGGCTGTGCCGTGAAGTCCACGTCCCATCCCCATCCTGCGTGTGGCCGCCCTTGTTCCGTGCGTGCCTGCTGGGAGCCGTGTGCGGGGACACAGGGAAAGGTGATCTAGCCCGCCTGCAGCAGGGGCAGGTTCCAGCGGGGCCCTG
>NW_007784366.1:2375-2802 GCF_000696425.1 Galeopterus variegatus
GAGCCTGCAGGCCCCACTCCTGGGCATGACACTCCTCTTGACCTGAGAGCCAGGCCCCCCCCAGCCCAGGTGGGGCAGCATGCTGGGGCTGCCATGACACACGGCCGCAGGCTGGGCAGCTGTAAGGGAAACATTCTCAGTGCTGGAGCCGAAAGTCTGAAATCCTGGTGTCAGCAGCGTCCTCCCTGCGAGACTCCTAGGGGAGGCTCCTTCCTGACTCCTCCAGATTCCGGTGGCTCCGGGTGTTCCTTGGCTGTGGCCACATCACTCTGGTTCCTGCCTCAGTGTCATGTGGCTTCTTCCCTGTGTCTGTGTCTCTCCTCTTGGTCTCTTATGAAGACACTTGTCACTGCATTCGGGACCCAGCTTAAGTCCAGGATGATCTCATCTCAAAACCTTTAACTGAACTACATCTGCAAAGGCCCTT
>NW_007784367.1:0-2802 GCF_000696425.1 Galeopterus variegatus
GGAGTGCCGCCGCGCTTCCCAAGCGGCGCACTATCCAGTGCGCCACCGGGCCGGCCCTAAGATTGCCTTTTTAATTGAAGTATTTACCACCACTGAAGTGGTGTCACGGCCATAGCAAGAGTAAGACTCGAAATAAGAATCACCAAGATTATTGCCCCAGGATGATTCAGGATTAAACGTGGATGGCATAATATTTTTAAACTCTTGGGAATTATTTTGTCTCAACAAGTATTATTGATCAAATATTTTAGGACATCTTGCCAGATGCTCTAAATACAGGCCACAGTGAGTATTGTGAATAACTTAGTGACTCCATGGGATGGCATCATGATAAAAGAATAAAATTTAAGTGTGTATTTTCCATCCCTATCAGGGTGCATTCTTGGAATTCTAGAGGATTAAAAATTTTTTTGCAGTTCATGCATCAGCTACCTGGTGAATCTGGATCTCAGCCAGGAGCTACTGCATTACTTTTCCCTTGTTAAATTGCTTTGGCCAGTGGCATGAAGTCTGGATGGCTACAAAACTCTCAGCCTGAGGTTCTGTACAGGAAGAATGGCCTTTGCTGTCCTCTGCTTTTCTAGTTTCAGTGACAACTTTACTGTTCAGCAGTTTTGGTGGTTTCATCTTGTTAAATATATTAAAGACAACGTGCTTGAAGAAAAACATCTACCTTATCTGGTATATGCTGAACTTTCAAGCTCTCTACTAGAAAAATAATTCCTAAAAGCTAGGGTATACCTTGTCCGATCCATTGTTATATTCCCAGAGACAACAATGGTGCCTGACAAAAAGTGGGCTGTTAAAAAAACAAAAAAACACCAACTATTAAATAAATGGATTTTGAGGATATGTCAGATAAAACAGTCAAAGACTGCTGGTTTTCCTCAAAGTGCAACTCCATGTTTAAAAGGCACAATTTGTGTTCCTATTGAATATACTGCAAGTGGTTTGGGCCGGAATATCTGTTTGGAAAATCAGTCAATGTGTGGATACTGTTTAGGAAGTTCCTTTTGTGCTGACCCTCCTTTTGTATTGGATACGTTTGTTCTGATGGTATATACTAATACTAGAACAAAATTACATTTGAAATTAATAAAAATATAATTTCTACACAGCTGAAGTAACTCTCCTTTCTTAAAAAGATTGTCTGTTACTGTAGCCAGAATAGAAAGTGGAAGATAATTAAAAGTTGTAACACACCCTTCCCTCATCAAAAATGAACTATGGGCCATATTGATAGTCATATTTCATGGCTTGGTTAAACAAAATGTATCTAAATTATTTTAGCTTTGTTTTCTTAAAGTGAGTATTTTGGTTGGCTGAGTAGCAGTTCTGTGATAATCAAGTCCTCTCTAGAATGATGCATTGTCCTTTGGTAACAATGACTAATTTTGAACACTAACTGTGAAGACTGCAACATCTTTATAGATATTGGTATAATGGCCTTCTTTGTTGACTCCTCATATTTTGATGGGAATTGGCAAATAACTGAATATTACTTTAATTTATTATCAATGATATTTTGAGCCCTGTTATATTTAAGAAACAATGCTAATATCTCTTGGTCTAGCTGTAGAAATAGACATGTTAATAAATGTCTACAGTGTAAATCATATTGTTAAAAAGACTTAGTATATACTAATCACAATGGAAAGAAAGGAAGTAGCAATTAATTTTGGTCTAAGGACTCCTGAGAGTTTCAGAAAGAAAAATCTTTCCCTTAGGGTTCATGAGAGACTCTTAAGATTTTGTAAAGGCAACAAAATTCAATTACACAAACACATCTGAATGGCCATTATGTCTAAGATACTAAGGCACTGTGCAAGGCATTTACTTGCAAAGCACAATGAAGAAAACAAAAACACTCACTTCTGTCAAATTGCATGGGTATAATGCAAGAGAAAGACGTAGAAATCTCAGTATAGCACATTAATGTTTAAAGGCTATGCAACAGTAAAAAAGGGGAAATTAATTCTAACAGTAAGATTACACAAATTTTCTTATGGAATATTCACCTGTGCATTTCTCCAGTCATTCATTCAATCATTTATGCAACAAAATATAAGATAGCACTGTTCTAGTTACATTTAAGACCATGAGAGATAGAATGAACCTACATTATAGTTTGGGAAATAACACAGTAGAAAACTAATTAAACAAATAAATAAGAAATCATCTAATGATAAAAAATGCTATTTTGGCAACTAAATTTGAGTTTCAGAGGTACTTTAAATTGAATGGTTATTGAAAGCATCTCTGAGGACATAATAAATGAGCTATGTTTTGGCTGACAAAAAGCAGCCACCTTTTAAATACCAGAAGGAAGAATCTTCTGGGCAAAGATGCAGCATCTTTTCCAAACGGTTAAGAAAAAAAATAAGCAAAAAAAGAGGCCAGTTTGTCTAGAGCAGAGGGAAAGAGGGGGAGAGGAGTAGTCCAAGGGTGATTTGATGGGTAGGAAAAAAACAAATCACATAAAGGCTTCATAAACTAGAATTAGGAGCTTATTCCAAGTACTACAGGAAGGCAGTAGAGAATTTTAAGCAGAGACTTTAAAGGATCCTTTTTGTGTCTGTGAGACACATGGAATAATAGAGGGACAAGATTTCTCAGTTATATGGTTACTTCAGTAAACCAGGATAAATATGATTTTTTAAAAAAATCAGAACTGTTAAAGTGGAGGAGAGAAGTGAATTAAATCAGAATATTTTGGAGTTGCCAAGTTGACTGGAGCATTGTGACTGGGTGATGAGAGAGTGAGGTATTTAATATGATCCTTAAGGATTTCAATCAGGTAGA
>NW_007784368.1:0-2802 GCF_000696425.1 Galeopterus variegatus
CTGTTTCCCTCAGGACCAAGGCCAAAGTCCTTACGTGGCCTGTGAGTCCCTGCGGGATCTACCACCTCCTGCCACCTCTCAGCCTCACCTTTCACCTGACTCCTGCCCAGTGGTTCTGCACCTGCCCCTAGCTGCTAGCCTCCTGCATACCCGTGTCTACTTCTGCGATGAATTCGAACAAGCAGACCATGAAGATGACACCTGGGATGACCTAGAATGAGGATCTATCACAGCTGGCTTGGCCTTTACATTTCCTGTACCCTTAGCCTAGAAGCTTTCCCCAGATACCACAGTGGATAGCATCCGTGATATCTCCACAACTCAGCAGTCTGCTCAAACGTCTCCCCTTAGAAAGGCTTTCCTGACCACCCTAAGGAAACCAGCACCCCTGCCACCATCACTCTTCTACCCCGTATGCTTTGTCTTCTCGGCTGTGTTTTGCTCACTGCAATGTCAGGACATAACAGGTGCTCATGAAATATTTGTGAAATGAATGAGCGAAGAGGACTCTAGTCCCTTTACCAAAGTTTCACTGAACACCTACGGTGTGCCACACCCTGCCGAATATCAAGAGAAGATGATAAACCCAGTCTTGTCTGGGGGGAACTACTAGTCAGTGGGGTCACGCATGCCCTCTCGCCCCTCCTGCAGGCTTCCCAGACGCACCTCTGCACAGCCCCAAGAGGACAGGAAACAGAGAAAGAAGGGGGCCAGGGGCTGTCCTGTAAATGTGTGTGACCCTGTTCCAGGGGCTTGGAGACCAGGGACTCAGACTCATCTTAAACAAAGCTTTGAGGTTAAGCACTTGGCAGGAAACCACTTATTAGTGCACCATGTCATTAGAAGCAATTAACACTTTGGGCTTCCCAGGGTTTGGTTGGTAAGCCATTAAGTCTTTGGCTTCCTGAGGAGCCCAGAAGCCTGGCTGGCAGGACAGGGACAAGGCTTAGGATGGAGCATAGCAGGCCTCCAGGAGAGCTATGGCACTGGGGCCTTATCCTTCACCCCATAGAAGTCTGCCTTTCCTGTAGAGGGTGGAAGGCTTTCCGCCTTGTCTCCCTTCTCACACGTGAACTCTCCCCCTTGGGAGGCAGCTCAGGAGTACAGGGAAGCCAGCTCACCCTCTTCATAGTTTTCTATTCCATCAACTGGGATGGGGTTTGAGCAGATGGGATCTTCCCCAAATACCAGATTCTACACTGACAGCCAAGGCCACACAAGTGCAAAGCAAATTGCAACAAAGTATTGATGATTCAGAACATGATGCAAGGCACATTCACTACCCATCACTGTCAGACTGTAGACCCCACATCTTCTAGGCCCCAGGGGAGAAAATAAATATTTCCATGTGTGCAAGAAATACACACCAACAGACATACACACATACACACCTATGCACGCAAAATCGGTTTTCATAGAAAGACTTAAATTTCTCTATAACCGTTTTATGTTTTCTATACAGTCTTCTCAAATGTCCTCCTCATCAGTCCTGCCTATTGGCTACTTCTACGCAGGAGAAAGGAATTGGGAAATTTAAAGAAAGCAGAGGAGTCGAGGAGGACCTCACAAAAACAAAGGTCTTTGTTGATGACCATAAACCTTTCAGTGTCTCAGCAAGCTTGGCTCAGGGCCCAGCTGCTTGCTAGGGGGATGTGGGCAGGCCATACCTTGTCCTCAGGTTCTCTGGCTGGGGCGGGCCATCAAACACCGACAGGACATCAAAGTCCTCTTCCAGTGCAAAGGACTGGAACACAAGCTGGATCCTGTGCTGGTCCTCTGCGGTGATAGTCCATGTGCAGTTGGCATAATTGGGGTAGCCATACGGGAACCCTGGGCTCTCGACTGTCCCGTTGGGACCCTGCAGTTGGAACGTGCAGTTCTGGCCTGGAAGAGAGAAAGAGAACAGTTCAGTGTGCCCAGAAGAATTTCTGGAAACTTCCAGAGAGACGGAGCAATGTGTAGAGAATCACTAACCCACTTTACCAAGTGCTTCCCTAGGGCCAGCCCTATGCTGGGCACAGAGGGTGGGACGATGGTTGACTGACACTGACTGTGAGCTTGTTGTGTGCTGTGCACTGACCAGGTGACAAACTGTGTATCATCTTATTCAAGCCTCAGAATAACTCTGGGCCATAGAAAATGAAGGCTCAGAGAGGTTGAACTAAAAACCAACCCAAACCAGGCTGAACTCAGATTTCCCCTTTACAATGCTATCTGTGCATATGACATTCCATGGCCAGGATCAAACCTTCTCCATTGACCACAGTCTCCTGAGTTTCAGCCAATGTCCTCTCCTCCCACCCTCCATAGAAAATAAAAGCCGTCAATGCAGATGCCCCTGTCCTCCCACCTGCAAACCCGTCTAGCCTGCCCCATGCCGTCTTCCTTCCTTCTGCAGAGGAACCACGTCTCCCTCCACCTAAACGTGATCCTGCCCTGTGTCGTCCGGGTCCCGTTCTTCCCTGTGCTTCAAGAACCTGCTTCTCTCTTCTGTGATTCCTTGTTTCCACCGGAACCTCCCCACCGCCCCACTCCTCATCCCCTCCAGCCTCGTCTCCCCTTCGCGGCCATATCTATAGAAAACACAGCCTGTCTACTCTTCCTACTCCCTCACTTCCCACTCCCTCTCCAGCCCTGTCAGCTCTGCCTCCTGGTCCTACTGACCACCTGCACAGGTCTACCAAGGTGGCCGATGGGTCCGGTGGGTATTCTTTCATCTTCATGTCAGCAGACCTCTCGCTGCCTCTGATGCTGCTGCTCACACCCTCCTTCTGGAAGCAAACACTCCTGCCCGGCCAGAGC
>NW_007784369.1:0-208 GCF_000696425.1 Galeopterus variegatus
ATCTGTGTCATATTTGAGTCTGGATGTGTTGGTTGCTTAATCTCCTGATGGATTTTTTTCCTTGGTTTTTATCATGCCTCATAATTTTTGGTGAAAGTTGTACATCTTGTATAGTTCAGTAGAGACTGACATAAGTCATTTTTATATCTGGAAATTGGCATGTCTTTTCCTTATGCTAGACCTTTTATATTGGGGGTTGAGCCTATCA
>NW_007784369.1:2316-2802 GCF_000696425.1 Galeopterus variegatus
TGATGATGTTTTCCTTGGCTATGTTCATATTAACTGCACTGATATGCCTATTTAAGTGATTTCTTAGAAAATCTCTGTTAATGTGTTTTAGATTGCTAACATTTTCATTTTTTTTAATAATATTTATCTCTTTGCTGAAATTTCCTTTCTGATTATTCATGTTGTCTACATTTTCTAACAGAGCTAGATCTTCTCTTTACCATACAGCCTTAAGAGACTGATGGAAGAAGAGCCTGCAAAAATCTGTGTTATATATGAATCTGGTTATGATTATTGCTTTATCTCTTGCCTTTTCTTGCCTTTTGGCATGTCCCATAATTTTGTTGTTGTTGTTTTGAAAGACAGGCATGTTGTATACCTAAGTAAATTTTTATACTGGAAGGTGAGCATCACTTTTGTCTACTAGGTTTTTGGTGTGGAGAGCTTTGTGTTAATTAGTTGGGAGTTGATCTGTGAAGTTTATTGTTAATATTGTTGCCCCCAGTG
>NW_007784370.1:0-214 GCF_000696425.1 Galeopterus variegatus
GAGATACTTTCCTTCTATTCCTAATTTGCTGAGAGTCTTTATTGTGAAGGGATGTTGAATTTTTTCAAATGCTTTTTCTGCATCTATTGAGATAATCATATGGTTTGTCCTTGATTTTATTGATGTGGCACATCACATTTATTGACTTGCATATGGTGAACCATCCTTGCATCCCTGGGATGAATTCCATTTGATTGTGGTATATAATTTTTTT
>NW_007784370.1:2288-2802 GCF_000696425.1 Galeopterus variegatus
CTGAGGGTTGCGATCCATTGCCGGTCACGAAAAAAGACAAAAAAGGAAAAAAAAAAAGAAGCCTAATAAGCAGAGGTGGGATTAAGAGTAAGAAATTCCTGGTTCTATTACCAGTTTTTCTGGGGAAATACTTTGCTTCACCTATGTCTTTTATCACATTTCCCAGGGGAAAACTCTGAGGTAGACGTTTGCTTGCAGGAAGTTTATTGGCATCTGCTCTCAGAAACAACACCTACTGGGAAAGGGAAGAAAGCCAGATTGGGCAGAAGGAGAAATTGAACTTGCAATGAAGTTGTAACAATGCCTGCAGTCAATCTCATGGAAAGGTATGAAGCTTGCATGGTTTTTTGGAGGTGGCGCTCACTGAGGCAAGGGACCTTGTACTTGCTCCAGACCAACAAGTCAGTTAGATGCAAGCTGACTCTGGAGATGAAAGTGACCTTGGTGAGGTGGTTCCGTTCTACCAAGAGCAATTACTGGGGAAGAATGCAGGTGTAGCCCTCAGCAGGCAGCA
>NW_007784371.1:0-623 GCF_000696425.1 Galeopterus variegatus
CACACGCATGCATGTTAGGGAGCCGCATGTAGTGGCTTGGCTTCACTTCAGCCCCAAATAGGAAATAGTTTTCTTCACTCTGTTCTCCTTGGCAACTCTCAGCTGATAAACTCTCATCAGACCACACTGGTTGCTCAAGCATCCAAAATCATACCAGAATTTAAGAAAGATACTCAAAGAGAAAATGAGCCTGACAATTATTGACCAGTTTCCTCCCTTTAGGTTTTCTCCCAGATTCCCTGCACAACTTAATCTTGTAATAAAATGTGCCAAGGAAAACTGTCTCCCAGATTTCCCCAGCAGCTGACGGAGGGTGCTGTGGCTGCGTTGGCAGTAAAGGATAGTGGGGAGGGGATTCTGTCTAAGCTCTAAACCTGGCTCTTTAGATTCCAGGCGTTCTCAGTAAGAAGAATTCCTAAACCTGTACTTGGACAAAGACCACAATATTATACATGAGTGCCGTACCCAAAATAGTTGGGGATTCTGTCAAACTGAAGTTTGGCCACTATTTGTGTGCAATGGTATAGCCTGAATAAAATTGAATTTGAAGCAATTAAATGGTAATACCTTGAGTTCATGTTTTTGAGGAGGCTGGTAGTTGGTGTCCATTTTCGTGCCCAGCA
>NW_007784371.1:2445-2802 GCF_000696425.1 Galeopterus variegatus
GGCAAGATAGCCAACTAGAGGTGTCTGGTGCTCATCCCCCCACAAAAAAGAGACCAAAACAACAAACAAACAACTGTTTTTGACGGGTATGACTGAAGAAATACACTTCAGAGCACCATGGGAAGGGCGAAATCCTTGTGGAGCAGGAAAGACTGCGATAGAATCTTTGAAAACAGAGCAAGGCATCCAGCCTCTGTCTCCCCGCAGGTACCAGGTCAAAGTCAGGCAGAGAGAAGGTTAGCTGGAAAAACCTCAGCTGTTCCCACTGCCACCACAAACACTGGCAATCCCTGCCACAGGAGAGTCCCCAGTCCTCTCAGACCCCAAACCCAGTTGGAGAGTAGCCGGAAGTTTGTG
>NW_007784372.1:0-1832 GCF_000696425.1 Galeopterus variegatus
CAACAAATTCTCTCAATTTTTGTTTGTCTGAGAAAGTCTTTATTTTTTCATCTTTTTTACACATTGATTTCATAGTATACAGGACTCTAGGTTGTAGGTTTCTCTAATCAACTGTTTGAATATTTCACCGTATTCTCTCCTTACATGGATTCTAAGGAGATGTTGGGTGTAATTCTAAACTTGTTTCTTTTTAGGTAAGATATTTTTCCTCCCTCTGGCTTCAGTCAGATTTTTCATTATTTTTGATTTTCTGAAGTTTGAGAACTACATGCCTAGATGTAGACTTTTTGGCATTTATCTGGATCTGTGTTAATTCCCTTTATCTTTGGTTTAGTGCCTGATATTAATTTGTGGAAGTTCTCAGATGTTATTGTTTTAAATGTTTCTTCTATTTTTTTCTCCATCTCTTCTGCTGGGTTTCTCATTACTCTATGTTACAACTTTGAAATTGTGCAACTCTTCAGATATTATGTTTTGTTCTTTTTGTCTTTTTCTTGTGTGTGTATGCTTTTCAGTTCTTAATTTCTTTGATCAGTTCTCAAACCCAGAGATTTTTTTTCAGCTGTGTTCAGTGTACCAAGTTGGTGAGAGTGTGGTACCAATACTATCAGGGACCAGAGTTTGATCTCTATACTGGCAAGTTGCCTACCACTGTGTATCTTTCTAATATCTATGTAATTATTTAAAGGATTTTCACTGAGAGCACTGAATATGTTGGGTTTCTAAACAAACCAAATGCAAATATATGTGTGTGTATATGATGAATTACATTAGTAGACTTTTTAATACTTATCATTTCTTTAATTGTGGAATAAATTTAGAAAATTTCTTTTTGTTCTTCCCATTCTATTTCTTTTCCTCTCTAATGTTTAAAGATAAAGCACTTCTGCAGACTCTATCCTTGTTCTTTTATTTTATTTATTTTTATTTTTTATTATTATTATTTTTTTACTTGGAATCTCTTAGGCTTGCTCACTCATTCTGATGGCTTCAGGTAATATCGATATTTTGATGTTTCCCTGCCTTGGGCTGCATGTTCCCCCAAAACTTGACCCCCACTGTGACAGTGTTAAGATGATGAGAAATCCTATTATGGTGCTTGAAAGATGGAGCCTTACAATGTGATTAGATTGTAGGACCATACCATCACGAATGGGTTAATAATGGTGGGCAGGGATGTGGTTCTCTGCCCTGCCATTTTCTGCCACATGAGACCCCTGGGTCACTGTCATCTCCACCAAGGCCTTCACCAGCTGTGTTCCCTGGACTTTTGACTCCCAAGGTTTTGAATCTGCAAGCAGTAAATTTCATTTTCTAACAAATTATAAGCACCAGAAGTGGACTAATACATTTCCAGTCTTTGTCTTCAGCTTAGATCTTTCTCTTGAACTCTGGAATCATGTATCCAATTGCCATTTGAACATTCTCACAGATATTTCAAGTATAATGTATTCAAGTCTGTTTTATTTCTGCCCACTATATTATTCTGTCATTCTAAGAGCTATACTTTACAGTGCCAATACCTAACTAGCTGTGATTATGTAGGGAGCCTGAGAGTAAAACACTTTTATTTTCTGCACAGGAATTTAGTACTGCAGTGTCTTCCTACTTTTTGTTTCTGTATTACTTTCCTCTTCTGTATGCTTACTGCTCTATTTATTTATTTTTCCGTTGGGTGGCCTATATGGGGATCTGAACCTGTGACTTTAGTGTTGTGAGAAGCACGCTCTTCCAAGTGAACTAGCTAACCAGGCTTGCTCTATGTTCTAATGCAGCTGGTCTTCCACCACCCTGTTTTCTTCTGCTCTGGCTCTCTCTAAAGCTTTTTCCAT
>NW_007784372.1:2552-2802 GCF_000696425.1 Galeopterus variegatus
TTTTGTCTTTCTTACCCCATTCTGTATTGAACTTGTGTTAAAATTTGTTAATCTGACACACTGGTTCAGGTATGTATTTATACTTATGTCTTCATACCTGATTATAAACTTCTTGGAGAAGCAGCATTTTATTCATACTTTTATTACTAGTAACAATGATTGTTCTTAGCTATAAGGTGAGCTTTGTAATCATACTTTTAGTAATTAATATATTATTACAGTGATAGGATAATCCTGCTGGGTTTTTTTT
>NW_007784373.1:0-315 GCF_000696425.1 Galeopterus variegatus
CTTAAAGCTCAGTTAAGATATCACAGATGGGTGAGATGTTCTAGGAGAGAGAATAGCTTATGTGTACAAAGGTGGTACAGGTGGCAAGAGACCAGGGTGATTACAGGGACACAGGCAACTTGGATTATTGGAAGCAAAGTTGAGTGTGAACGAGTGGTGTGTTATGTAAGAAGTCTGGAAAGGTAGTTCATAAATGCATTGAATGACAGGCTCAAAACCTACGGGGCCATGTAAGGGCTCTAAGGAGGTGGTAGTGTGGTCAAGTTTGTGTTGTAGGGAAATCTCTTGGTCTACTGTGTGGAAGGTGGCTTAGGA
>NW_007784373.1:2363-2801 GCF_000696425.1 Galeopterus variegatus
CATCCCTGGTCCAATTAACTGTGACCAAAGGGATGGGGTCATAGAGCATAAACATGACAGCAAATGGATACATGCATGAGAAGGTACTGGTTCTCAACGTGGGATGTGGGAAAAATATGAGCTGGAAAAACCCCCTGAAGGTGTCTCCTATGTTACCACACAGGTTTAGATTAAATAGGATGTTAAATAGAATGTAAACGTTGGCAGAACGCCTGCTGTCTACTAAGGCCTCACTAAATGGTAGCTGCTACTATTCATTCACTACCACATTTAGCAAGCATTTATCAGGTGCCTGATTTGTACTGGATACTACACTAGGTAAACAGGATGAAGGACTGGGTAACACAGACAAAGTTTAAGAAATGAGAGTAATAAATGTAAAACTATTTTGCAGGGTTGTTGTCAGGATTGAATGAAAATAATACATGCGAAGTGTTT
>NW_007784374.1:0-2801 GCF_000696425.1 Galeopterus variegatus
GTGTCGCTCCGGTGGGGTTGTATGTGTCGCTCCGGTGGGGTTGTATGTGTCGCTCCGGTGGGGTTGTATGTGTCGCTCCGGTGGGGTTGTACGTGTCGCTCCCGTGGGGTTGTATGTGTCCTCTGCTGCTCCTTTTGGAGAAGTGCCTGTGTGCACGATGCAGCTCACACAGCAGGCCCGAGACTGCTGTCCTTGGAAGGGCCTGCTTGCAGGGTGGCCCTTGGCTGGCGTCTGGGAACATGGATTTGGGAGGGTCCTGTCATTCACTGACAGGCGTGGCTCTCTGGGCCTAAACTGTTTGTATAAACAGCATGGTTCATGCCGAGCACTTGCTCTCCTTTTGGTAGTCTGGAATTTGGGTACCAGCCTGGCAGAGGTGCCTGTGTGACCAGCCCCTGTGAAAACCCCAGGCATGGAGTCTCCAGCGAGCTCCCCTGTTAGTAGCATGTCACACGTGTCACATTCATTGCTGGGTGACTCCCCCGGGGAGGACCCTTGGAAGCACGGAGCTGGTGTCCTCCAGACTGCACCTCATACGTCTCTTCCCTTTGCAGTGTTGCTTTGTGTCCTTTTGCTGTAGTAAGTCACAGCCGTGAGTGTGACTATGTGCTGAGTCCTTTGAGTCCTAGCAAATTCCTGGGCCAAAGGGTGGTCTCGGGGACCTCAAAACAACCTATAACTTAGAGCTGCAATCTTTGCTGTAGAAACACCGAGCAGGTCAGCAGCTACACAACAGCAGTTAGTATGTCATTCCAAGTGTGCTTGCTGTGATATGACTTGGGAGGGTGGGGACAGTGGGCGAGGTTTGGTTGCTCGTTGAAAAAGGCAGTCCATGCAGGTATGCACAGTCGGCGCTGAAACCGCAGGTTCAGCCGTCTCTGCACTGGGCCAACTGTACCACGCCATTTTATTTATGGGGCTCGAGCATCCTTGGGTATTGGTATCTGTGGGTGTCCTGGAACCAATGCCCCATGGATACCAAGTGATCGCTGTATTCTGGAGAAGTTTGCAAAGCAGATAATGGTGAGAGGTGCCTTCTGAATTGCACATGCGTTGTCAGGGTCACCACCCAGCATGCTGTAGCAGTTGTGCACGTACTCTTGTAAAGATTCCTTCTTTAATTTGCGTGCAGTTGGGCGCAAAGCATTGGTTATTGGTTGTGGATTTCTTTTTTTGTTTTGTTTTTTTCCTTTTTGTCTTTTTTCGTGACCGGCAGCGGATCGCAACCCTCAGTGTCGCGCCTGCACCGGACCGGGACCGGCAACGGGATCGCAACCCTCGGTGTCGCGCCCGCACCTCGCTCAGCCAGTGAGCGGCCGGTCTGTATGTGGGGTCCGAACCCTCGGCGGGAGCGCCGCCGCGCTTCCCAAGCAGCGCACTGTAGCAGTGCGCCACCGGGCCGGCCCAGTCGTGGATTTCTTGATTAGTTCCCAGTGGAGAACTTTCAGGTGGAATCGGATTGCCACGTGTCTGTTGTGAAAGCCTCTCTCACTTGTGTCGTGTGTCTTCCAGAGATGTGCTACATCAGAATTTTGAGAGTTATAAGCCTGAAGTGCAGGAACTGATCTGTGCGGCTGATCGTCTGGGATCACTGATGCAGTACGAGACGCCTGGTTTCCTGCCAAACAAGAGGATACACAGAGGTATTCTGGGAACTTTCTGAAACTGGAAATATTTCTGGCATCACAGTAAGGATGGTTAGACCGTGTTGTGCTTTTTAAAATATTTTTTATTGTGCTTACTCGCCATGTGATCAGAACAGAAATATGTGGAACCATTCACCCTGAGTTCTGAAAGAGGAAGCTTCCAGGCTTGGCTTTTTGCTGTTGCTGTAGTGTAGATTCAGAATGTAGGTCCTTACCATGGATCGGACAGCTGATCCAGGGAGCTGTGTCCTCACTACAGGAGCGAGGCAGGGTTTGGACCTCCAGTTGCTTCAGTAGGGGCAGAGTGGGGGGGATACAACTTGGGGTGTCCCTAGTTCCCTCTGATGGGTTTTCATTTTAGCAGGACCATCATGACAGAAGCGTGCTGTCCTTCTGATTCTTTATGTGGTGGCCCTTGAGTTATCCCTGGGACCGTGTACAGTGGGTGCACACCAGTCCTCTAGCGTGCGCGTACCAACCCTGCTTTCTCACCGTTCTCTCCTGCAGCCATGGGCCTGGCAGCTTTGGAAGTCATGCAAGCCGTACAACGTACGTGGACCAACTCAAAGGTCCGGATGAACGGGAAGACGCGGCTGATGCAGTGGAGAGACATGTTCGACGTCGCGGTGAAGTGGCGGAGGTAATGGTGCTCCAGTGGAAATAGATGGGCTCGCCATTGCCAGATGCTCAGTCTTTTCTGGCTCACAGGTTTTGAACCCTGTTTTTTTTACTAATAACAGTCCCCCTAAATTAAGGTTTCCTCTCTAAAGTTTGCTAGAAATTGCTGGCATCTTTTTTCTTTGAAATACACTTGACTAGTATATATGAAATAGGAACCAGTGGTCATGTTTCCAAGCACATGTTTAAATGAACTGTTTTAAGAAAAGCAATCTCTTTGAAAGAGCAGGTTATTACTGCAGTAGCCGTGAATGGACTGTAGTGGACCATCCCTTCATAGTTCAGCGTTTGCCTGGCTGACAGCTGCTCTAGACGATGGAGCCTCTGACACTCATTTTCATGAGAAGAACACTGCTCTCCTTGGAAACCTTTACTGGCTTTTTACTCGGTCCGTTTGGACCATATGTTTGGAATTCGCAAGGCTGTGCATCGTAGTTTTAGTTGTTGGACTAGCCTTACCCCCGCAAGGCTTCTACA
>NW_007784375.1:0-655 GCF_000696425.1 Galeopterus variegatus
GATGCTGAAATGAACCATGAGGAAGTAAGTAGGGTGAACGAATGAATGAAACAATCAGTATGGGTGATGTTGGTGATGATTGCAACAACAAACCTCCCCACGCACCAGGCTTTGCTGTGGACACTATTGAGTCGGTCACTACAGCATCTATCAGGATGGTACTATCACCTCCAACAGGTAGACTGACTCAGGGTTCACCCCCAGATCCCTCAGCCAGTACCCACCAGCCTCAGGGATCAAGCTCAGACCTGCCTCTTTCCAAGAGGGAGGGCCAACCAGCCCGCTGGGAACCACGTAGTGAAGAATAACTGAGGGGCAGCTCAGACAGATGGTTTCCACCGGGCAGATTGAAACCCGGCAGCTCCAGAGCTGGGATTCCCCACTGGCCGCTCCATTCCTACTGCGTCTGCTCAGGGCTTCGCATCAGAGTCCCGGGCTTGAGGGGGGCAGGGCTCTCTGCTCACCGTGGAATGGCTGGACCTCCTGCCTGCTGGCTCAGCGCCTCTGTTCCTCTTCTCCCAGCTGTTTCTTATTCTTTTCCCTGTGACATTTCCGGCAGATCACTCTGGTGATTGGGAGTCCCCCCACAGTGACGATCAGAGGCAGAGCTATTCTCCACTCCATGGACAGGGGCCTCCTGGAGAAGGGAGCTGGA
>NW_007784375.1:2434-2801 GCF_000696425.1 Galeopterus variegatus
AACCCACAGAATGCACCACACCGAGAGTGAACCCTGATGTAAACTGTGGACTCTGGGTGACGAGGACGTGTCCATGCAGGCTCACCCACTACAAGCAATGTCTGCTCTGCTGGGGAATTTTATGCTGGGGCAGTCTGTGTGTGGTGGGGGGTTGGGAAATATGGGACATCTCTGTACTTTCTGCTCAAATTTGCTGTGAACCTAAACTGCTCTAAAAATTAAAGTCTATTTTTAAAAAAACTATAAAAAGTTGATACTGGGGTGCATCGTTCTGGTTCCTCCAGAAGGCCAAGCTCTCCTGGGGGCTCTTCCTGCACCCCCATCTGTGCTTCCTCTCTCTAATCTGCACCCAGACAGTGCATCTCCC
>NW_007784376.1:0-422 GCF_000696425.1 Galeopterus variegatus
AGATAAAAACTTGGAAATAAACCCTCAGAGGATTTGGGGGCAGAAGAGAAAGTTCAGGGGCAGAAGAGAAAGGCAGGGCTGTGAAGGTAGAAGAGAAATCTGCTAGTGATGTGGTGCAGATGAAAAGACATTTACAAAGAAGAGAAGGAATGAATGGTGAAGAACTTTGCGAAGAGGGCAAAGAAAATTAAATCTAAATAAAGGAGTTCTATTGATTAAAAACTCATGGATAACCTCATAGTAAACTGGCTGCTGGTTTCCTGATGCTGCTTCCTTATGCTTTTATTTTTCATGCATCTGAGTTATTTGGGATATAACTTTTATTTAGGGGTCACTGTTTTTGTCTTGACCCTATCAGTTTATTTTTATTATATTTTCTTTGAAGAATTACTTATGTACATTCTCTATAAAAATTATTGATG
>NW_007784376.1:2196-2801 GCF_000696425.1 Galeopterus variegatus
CCCTTTCTCCAGCCCCTGCTTCTCTGAATTTGACTATTCTCTCTGTTTGTCTGAGTTTGACTACTTTAGAGACCTCACATAAGTGGAATCATGCAGTATTTTTCCTGTGAATGGTTTATTTCACTCAACAGAATGTCCTCAAGACTCATCCATGTTGTCAACAATGGCAGTATTTCCTTCTTTTATAAGCGGGATAATGTTCCTTTCTATGTATATACCACATTTTCTTTATCCACTCATCTTTCAATGGACATTTAGGTTGTTTTCACATGTTGGATATTGTGGATAATGCTGCAGTGCACATGGGAGTACAAATATCACTTTGAGATCCTGATTTCAAGTCATTTTAATAAATTCCCAAAAATGAGATTGCTAGGTCATACAGTAGCTCTATTTTTTTTTTAAAAAATTGAGAAACCTCCCTACTGTTTTCCACAGTGGTAGCCGTATTTTAAATTCCCATGAACAGTGTACCAATTTCTCCACATCCTTGCTAACAGTGTTTACCTTTTTTTTTATGATAGCCATCCTACAGGTGTTACATGATACCTCATTGTAGTTTTGACTTTCATTTTCCTGATTATTGGTGATGTTAAACATGTTTT
>NW_007784377.1:0-238 GCF_000696425.1 Galeopterus variegatus
TGAAACAAAATCCAAACTTGTCTCTTAATTAAAGAATGCAAGCAAGAAATCAAAGTTTCCTATACCAGTATTTTCCCATTGCTAATACATGTTGTAATATTACATAAGATTTTCTTATCTAATATATTTTATAGTGCTTTAAACCTTATGAAAATACTCTAAAACTTAACTTGAATGTATATATTTAAAAGAAAAAAGTTTATATCTGATTTTAAAAGCAAGCAGGTTAGGCACAGTA
>NW_007784377.1:2444-2801 GCF_000696425.1 Galeopterus variegatus
TGATGAGAAATCTGTAATGCTTTCATTTACCCATCTCCACAAGACTCCTGCTTAAGCCTCTGAAAGTCCTTACTTGCAAATAGACCCAAATTTCAGAAGGCAGTAGAGAAAAATTACTTTTGTGTAATCTCCAGTTTTGTCCTTTGGCCAAATGTGATCCACAATATTAGCTTAATTACTTTCTCCTCAACAAAAACCTCTTTTTGGGACTAATATCACTAGGCTGACTGATCCAGAGGAAATCTGGCAATTTAGATGCTGAGAGAACTGTCTACTGTCTAGATCTTTGCTTTTCTGTGAGATGAACTGACTTTCAGTCCATTACTCATCTGATTTTCTGGAAGGATTCCATTCTCT
>NW_007784378.1:0-981 GCF_000696425.1 Galeopterus variegatus
AGCCCATGGCTCACTTGGGAGAGCATGGTGCTGACAACACCAAGTCAAGGGTTAAGAGCCCTTTACCAGTTATCTTTAAAAAATAAATAAATAAAAAGGGTATCTTATTTTATCTTTATCTCATCTTTTTGAATTTCTATTTGTAAACATTGTAAATGTGCATAACATATTGGTACAGCTGAACATCTATATACTTTATAGATAAACAAACTCAGTTTAAATTGTAAGGAAGCATGATTTAAATCTTGGAGACTATGGACCCCAGATATGCAGCTCCTGGCTGTGCCTCCGCCCTTCCAAATATTTAACAAGCCTATCTTTTCTGAGTCACTCTTGAACACTGGAAGCATCTATTTTGTACTGAGCAGGTGGAAAGAATTCAGAACGAGTTTAGAGACCTTCCAGCTTCCTTCTTGTCTGCATCACACCCTCTTCTATGCCAGAGGCTGCCCCTTCATGAGAAGAGGCCTGTGAGTGCCCTCATCAAGATTTAGGAAAGTCACCCCTGAGCTGCAAGGTGCCCTAAGGTTCTGCTTGGGAGTCTTTCTCTCCACCCCCTGCCCCATTTGGTTGCTCCTGCAGTTATTCCCCAGACTGCTGCCCCCTGTGTACCACTCATGGACTGGGCTCTCCTGTGGGAAGTTCAGGAAGAAGTGGAAGAGAAGGGCCCATGCCATCACCTTGGTTGATAGGCTCCAATACTCCTGGGCAAAAAGTATGGGGTGTTCATGGCTGGACAGCCTGACTCACTTCTGCCCTTTGCAGGAGCTGTGCCTCTCATCAGCTCTTGACTTCTTGTTATGTTTGTGTAACTTTAAGCTGTCTCCAAACTTTTCTGGAATGAGGAGATAGTACATGGAATAAGGAGACACAGGTATGAAATCAATACGGCTAGGTAACTTTTCTCTAGGTATTCATTTGAATTGTATGTGTACGTGAATGATGTATTTCATCTAAACCTACCTATATTTTATCTAAATA
>NW_007784378.1:2583-2801 GCF_000696425.1 Galeopterus variegatus
CAAACTCTCACAGACATCGCTGAAGAGGACTACAACCAAAGAAATTGCACAGAGACCACGCCACTGACTCCACCCAAAACCAAAGCCAACGCAACATATCCAACAGACACCCTAGGACCATCAACAGGACAAATAATTTCTAAATAATCCACCCCACAAAATTGGGAAAAACAAATACTCAATTAAATGTACGGATATCAATACAGGGATATAAAAAA
>NW_007784379.1:0-330 GCF_000696425.1 Galeopterus variegatus
ACAGAGCTAATTGATCTAAGTAAACTCATCAGACCAAGCTCATCGATCTGAGTAAACTCATAAGACCAAGCCCATCGGTCTAATTAAACTCATCAGACGAACCTCATCGATCTAATTAATCTCATCACACGAACCTCATCAATCTAATTAAACTCATCACACCAAGCTCTTCGATCTAAATAAACTCATCAGACCAAGCTAATCGATCTAATGATACTCATTGCACAGAGCTAATTGATGTAAGTAAACTCATCATTCCAAGCTCATCAATCTAACTAAACTCATTCGACCAACCACATCGATCTAATTAAACCCATCAGACCAAGCTCT
>NW_007784379.1:2455-2801 GCF_000696425.1 Galeopterus variegatus
CAGACCAAACTCATCAATCTAAGTAAACTCATCAGAGAAAGCTAATCCATTTAAGAAAACTGATCAGACAAAGCCTTACGATCTAACTAAACTCATCACACCAAGCTCATCTATCTAAATAAACTCATCAGACCAAGCACATTGATCCAAGTAAACTTTTCACACCAAGCAAATCGGTCTAAATAAACTCATCGTACCAAGCGCATCGATCTCAGTGAACTCATTCGACCAAGGACAACGATCAAAGTAAACTCATCAGACCAAGCATATCGATCTAAGTGAACACATCAGACCGAGCTCATCGATCTAAGTAAACTCATCGGACCGAGCTAATTGATCTAACTAA
>NW_007784380.1:0-322 GCF_000696425.1 Galeopterus variegatus
TTTTCTCCAAGTGACCTACAATACCTATGAGTCTAGGCCATAAAAGATTATCATGAGAGCCCTTAACTTGTTTTCCAGTTTCTGTTATTAAATCATCCCAGGCTACCATCTATATGTACTTATAGTCAGTTGTGTGTTTAGAAGGTAAACCACATCATATTGCTATGTTGCTTGAAACTTTTCAATAGCTGCTTATTGTACTTATTATGGTTTGTAAGCTCCAGAATAGTTTTACTTCTACCTGGCTTCCTCTCTTTATTTTATACTTTCATGCCCCACTCTCCCACTTCATTGCACTTGAGCTACACTTGACTTCTTTCTC
>NW_007784380.1:2247-2801 GCF_000696425.1 Galeopterus variegatus
TCCTCTCCTCTCCTCTCCTTTTATTCTTTTTAAAATATGAATTAATATCACACAACAGGCTGAGTAGCACAAATTATATCACCATTCACGAAATGAGTCAGCATCTTTCACAAGGAACTTTCTGCTGGGAGGGAGTTTCAGACAATTTGAAATACTTGACTTTTTCACATGGAAAGGTACCCCTCCAATCAAAATGGAATTGCTGTTTATGTTGCTCTTCTCTCTCACCTGCAATACTTAACCAGAGGCCCTCTTGTCTTCTTTTCTTCTTCTGAGTATTTAAAATAGATTCTGAGGGGTTGGGAGCTGCTGCTGTTAATGGATGCACTGTGAAGGCTCTGTCATCTTTTCTATTAATTTCTTTCCTTTATTTTTAACTTAACACATAACTTTCTAGTATCTAAATAATAACATATATTTTTCACTGGCCCTCCTCAAAAGAATTACAGAAAAACAAAACAAAACAAAGCCAAACAAAACGCAGTCATTTGGGGCTGCTCTAAAATTCTGAAAGATGCATGAAAGGGAAAAACAATCAAACCACTTTTTTTTTT
>NW_007784381.1:0-503 GCF_000696425.1 Galeopterus variegatus
AGTAAAACTTGCTATATGCTTGTTCTAAGCCAGAGTAAACATGATGAGATGACATCAACACGCTATTACTTACTGTGTTCCTGTTGTATATATCCACTCTTGGTTATGGTTTTTATGTTTCAACCAATGACTATTTTATGCTGTAAATGTACATAGTTCTCTAGAATCCAAAATGAAAATTCAGATGATTGAGCCCACTATTTAACATGAAAATACAAGAGCATCTGGCACAATTTCACAGAGTATAGAATGAGTAACACAAATAGAGAAACATCATTCTATCAGGAAAATTGGGGGACAGATAATATTCTAACAATCATCTCCTATGATTTCTCAATATTAGTAGATGGATAAAGAATCAAAAAGACAATTTTTGAACTTCAAAAATTATAGCTAAAGAGTGAAAACAAACACATTCCTAAGACAATTTTATATATTTTAAATCTTTTTTTTTTTTCCTTTTTGTCTTTTTTACTGACCGGTAACGGGATCACAACCCTCAG
>NW_007784381.1:2549-2801 GCF_000696425.1 Galeopterus variegatus
ACATCTTCTAGTTCTATGATTAAATAAGCAAAGTACAGGCATGGAATGTTGCCCTATTTTGGTTTTTCACCCTCTGATATGTTTCATAAGGAGTAATTTGGGGCCGACCCCGTGGCTCACTCGGGAAGAGTGCAGTGCTGGGAGCACAGCAGTGCTCCCGGCACAGGTTCGGATCCTATATAGGGATGGCTGGTGCGCTCACTGGTTGAGCGCGGTGCAGACGACACCAAGCCAAGGGTTGCGATCCCCTTA
>NW_007784382.1:0-323 GCF_000696425.1 Galeopterus variegatus
CCAGTGCCCAGTTTGGCTGTAAAGATGTAGGCCCAAATGACCCCTGCGATGGTAGGGAGGGTGAAGGGACTGCATGAGATGCCCGGGAAGGAATATGAGCCCCCACAGCTGTTCTTCCAGTTATTCACTTGACTTAGATGGCTGAGCTAGGGTGGAGATGCTTCCAGATCAAGAACACCCTCACCTCTTGCTTTTTCGCTCTCCCCCTCTCCACCTCGGTCACCAGTATTTGCACCCACGGATATGCTTGGGGGCATCTGTCATCCCTGGAGGAGGGAGGAAGTAGATTTGAGGGGGCAATAGGCCCAGGAAAAAGGAATTGA
>NW_007784382.1:2360-2801 GCF_000696425.1 Galeopterus variegatus
TGTTCTCTTTCAGTAAAATCCTACCAGCTACTAAATCATATAAATAACAGGGAATCAGGTTAAGAGATTTTTCCCTTAGGATCTCATTTAGATAGAGTAAAATATGTATGCCCATTATTTAGCATGCATGTGACCTCAGACTCTGTTATGTACCTGACAGGATATTTGTCTTGATCTTGATCATAATAAGATTAATAACCCCTGTTTCATGCAAGAGAGTAATATGTGAGCTATATGACAATTTAAATAATTATCTTCTTGGCAAAAGGGGTCTTTCAAGCAATTTGACTTTAGGACAAATGTGCAAATATTATTACTCCTTTCCTTAGGTTCATTTCCAGAAATGTTTAACATGTTTCTAAGTCTAACTAAATAGGTTTGGGATTCATTAACTAATAATTCAAAGCCAAAATATATTAAATATATTTCCCTTTTTTTTTT
>NW_007784383.1:0-214 GCF_000696425.1 Galeopterus variegatus
GTTAGAAATAAAACTAGAAGGCAGAAAGCCCTTAAATGTCCATGTAAAGGGTTTATATTTATTATAACTTTTCCTTCTGGCTTTTCAGGGTGCAGAACCATGGGAATCACTGGTAATTTCTTCAGCCGCTAATGACATGACTGAAGATTCACCAAAAAAAAAAAAAAAGATTAATGGGACACCTATCAGTATGTAAAATAAAGGCAAGTAGGGC
>NW_007784383.1:2043-2801 GCF_000696425.1 Galeopterus variegatus
TTTTAGAGATACATACTGAAACATTTATAGCTTCAAAAAATATAAGGGGAACAGACGTAGAAAAGAAGAAAACAGACTGGCCATGAGTTGATCATTAGTTGCTGGATGATGGTACATGGAGGTTCATTATCCAATTCTGTCAACTTCTGTAAATGTTTGAAATTTTCCAAAGCCATTTTTATAAAAATAGAAACATTTAAAGGGCATATTACTCCTCCCCCTAACACACACCCAAACGTCTCTGAGGTTTGCAACTGGCATGATTACAAAAATAGTAACCAGGAGAAAGTAGTGGAGTCGAGGGGGAGAATAAGTGTGTGGTGAGTGTGTTGAATTTAAGGCACTGGTGGCACATTCCTGGCAAGAGTTCAATCAGCCATTTGAAAAGGATGGTCTCCAGTGTGGGAGAAAAGTTGGTTTTAGAGAACTGGCGGGTTAAATAACATACATCGCAGACAGCAACAGACCCACACTCAAAAAGGAATGAAAAAAATAAAAGTTAATTGCAAGAATAAGTACCATAGTACACTATTTTCTGACATAGCCTAGGAAGAGCAGGTGTAATGGTATATGTTGGGTTTTATAAATTATAAATGTCATAGCAAATGAAACCCTGACCATTGTGTGAGTCAGGATGGACTTGGTTACGCACAGACAGTAAACAGCCCCTAAATCTCAATGGCTAAACATGAATATATACGTATGTGTGTGTGTATGTATATGTGTATATATATGTATATGTATATATGTGTGTGTGT
>NW_007784384.1:0-384 GCF_000696425.1 Galeopterus variegatus
AGTAAACTCATCACACCTAGCTCATCGATTTAAGTAAACTCATCAGACCAAGCTAATCGATATTAGTAAAGTCATCAGAGAAAGCTAATCCATCTAATAAACTCATCAGACCAAGCCCTTCGACCTAAGTAAACTCATCAGACCGAGCTCATCGATCAAAGTAAACTCATAAGACCAAGCACATCGACCTAAGTAAACTCATCAGACCGAGCTCATCGATCAAAGTAAACTCATAAGACCAAGCACATCGACCTAAGTAAACTCATCAGACCGAGCTCATCGATCAAAGTAAACTCATAAGACAATCTAAGTAAACTCATCAAACCAAGATCATCGATCTAAGTAAACTCATCAGATTATGATGATGGATGTAAGTAAACTCAT
>NW_007784384.1:2391-2801 GCF_000696425.1 Galeopterus variegatus
AATCGATCTAAGTAAACTCATAGGACAGAGCTAATTGATCTAACTAAACTCTTAAGACCAAACTGATCGATCTAATTAAACTCATCAGACTAAGATCATTGACATAAGTAAACTCATCAGACCAAGCACATCGATCTAAATAAACTCATCAGACCGATCTCATCGATCTAAGTAAACTCATGAGACCAAGTTCATCAATCTAAGAAAACTCATCAGACCAAGCACATCGATCTAAATAAACTCATCAGACCGATCTCATCGATCTAAGTAAACTCATCCGAACGAGCTCATCAATCTAAGTAAACTCATCAGGTCGAGCTCATATATGTAATGAAACTCATCAGGCCGTGCTCATCGATCCAAGTAAACTCATCAGACCGAGATCATCGATATAAGAAAACTCATCTGAC
>NW_007784385.1:0-414 GCF_000696425.1 Galeopterus variegatus
TATGCTAATGATGTGTGCACTTTTCTGTATAGCTATTTTGCTTCAATCAAAAGCAAATCAGGGCCGGCCCAGTGGCGCACTGCTGTAGTGCACCGCTTGGGAAGTGTGGTGGCACTCCCGCCGAGGGTTCGGATCCCACGTACAGACCGGTTCCCGCTCACTGGCTGAGCGGGGCGCGGGAGCAATGCCGGGGGTTGTGATCCCGTTGCCGGTCCCGGTCCGGTACGGGGGCGACACTGAGGGTTGCGATCCATTGCCGGACATGGAAAAAGACAAAAAGGAAAAAAAAAAAAAAGCAAATCAGTATCATTGTCATCATCATCATCATCTAATGGGGAATGAAGGCTAAAAGAACAGAAGGGTTTCTGGGACACAGTTGAAAAGAGATTTACACTGAGAGTGACAAAGTAACAA
>NW_007784385.1:2316-2801 GCF_000696425.1 Galeopterus variegatus
AGGGATGCTAATGTGTAATTATTGCATGGATTTATTTAAATTTAACCTAAAACAGAGGATTCCAACAAAGGCAGTTTTATCATTTGATATATGTGTTTGTATATATAAAAATGTCATAGCCAGAAATACAGTTTTGGTTTGAATCATCTGCTTCAGATTGCATCATTCTTCCCAATTCCTCACCCCACCCTGTACTCGTGCCCTTTGCTGTGTGACTTTGCAATTCATCCAACAAGAGGTGGAGTGTACCTCCCCATCCCATCCATATTAGGCCACAAGACTTCTGGCCAATGGGATGTTGGCAGAGGGAACAGTATGCAAGTTCTGAGCCTAGGACTTAAGAGTCATTGCGTTTGCATACTCCCCTCTTGCACATGTGCCATTGCCGTAAGACAGACAACTCCTAGGCAGCTCATTTGTCCACGGAGAATGAGGGACACATGGAGCAGATCTGGACCCAACCCACACTTGGAGTCAAGTCCAGT
>NW_007784386.1:0-2801 GCF_000696425.1 Galeopterus variegatus
AAATGCCATTAGAAAGTGTGTGTTTAACTGCTATTCGTATGTAAAAGTTGCCCTATTTTTTCTCTTTTTACACAATCTCCATTTAAATCAGGATCTCCTATGCAAATTGATATAAAGTTTGGATTGAATGTAAAAGACCTACATTTATAATCAGAAAAAAAATGACTTCAGTCGTGGAGAGCAGAAACAGAGATTGAAAGAGTTAGTCTCTAGTACATAAACAAAATTTTACTTAATCCGAGGCAGAAATAGAACATGACAATTCTGTTATATAAAACCAGAAAAAAGATTTAATGGAATAATTTAAGTAGACTTTGTGGAAACCATCATGTCAAAGGGATACCTGTACTCCCATGTTTACTGCAGCACTATTTACAATAGCCAAAATTTGGAACCAGCCCAAATGTCCGTCATCAGATGAGTGGATACAGAAAATGTGGTATATCTAATCAATGGAATACTACTCTGCTATAAAAAAGAATTAAATGCAACCATTCACAGCAACATAGATGGACTTAGAAAAAATTATATTAAGTGCAATAAGTCAGGCACAGAAAGAGAAATGCCACATGTTCTCACTTATTTGTGGGAGCTAAAAGTAAATAAATATACAAACAAACAGTGGGGTTGGGGGCAAGTAAGAAGACACAACAATCACAACAATTCCTTGAACTTGTTAAGACAAGTAAACAAATATGTTGATGGGGAAGAGGAGGAGAGGTAGGGGGAAGAGGGATTGGTAAAGGGACTCAATAATCAACTACATTGTGTATTGATAAATTAAAATAAATAAATAAATAAATAGATTTTGTAATTTACAGATTACATAAAACTGTTCATGAGAATTGACAGACAGTAAATAGTTTGGCAACTTTTTGTTGCCCAGAATTATTTGTTTTTATATTTTTATTCACTATGTTGAAAAATGGTTAAGGCCTATTTTTGTCCCTGTTCACTGAACCACTTAATGTTTAAATTATGTTAGATGGTTTTTTAATCTGTCAATTAGTTGAATGCAAAGAGAAAGTCAACAAAACTAGTTCTATCAGACTTGGCTGAGACACCTTTTTTTAGAGATAGGCATTATAGAATTAGATGAAGAAAGAGAGAAAGAAGTGATCGTTGTGTTGGTTTTTATTGGACCTGGGCTTGCACATAATACATATATATACATGGATACTTCAAACAGTGTGTGGAAAAATAGAATTAAAAGATAATACAAATCCTTCCATGAACTGTTTGAAGTACTTCTGCATATTATTTGTGTTAGATTGTAGTATGCAAAAAGGCATCTGTTGTGTAGTGCCTTTTCTTACACTTTAATGTTTCTATCAGGTGTTGAAGTAATGCTATTTTACCATATTGTTTTTTAATAAAAATTTAGAGTAAACATTCAAATAGGTGCTTATGTAACACATAATATATCTAGACTGAGTTACATCAACTTTGGCAGCTCATTCTCAGTACCAAATAAATGCAAGCAGGTAGGGGCTACTCTTCCCATATTTCTTTAAAAATTCCTTAAATGATTTTCAAATCTTTGTGAAGATTTTAAAAAAAATATTTGAGAACATTTAGAGCTACAATGTAGAATTATAACAAATATACACAGTTATCAAAGGCACAAAACAATGCAACCAACGACAAGTGAGATAGTGTGAAATCTAGGTTTTTATTTCTAATTTCCTCATTATCTCAATTTGTGGCTAGGAAATTGGTCACTCCATCTTCTGGTCTGCACCACCCAAATTTTAGATCCTCTTGAGTGTGTGTGTAGCTATGTCCCACTCAGCTCTTAGTCTGTGCTTTATGTAGACTTTATTTACATAAAACTTGACATTTGCTTAGGGATTTTTGTGTCTGTTTGGTGCTAACCAAGGAAATCTGGAGTCTCTGGCCAGTCACTTGTCTTTGCAGCTGTGTTCTTGGTACATTGTACAGTTGTGGTCTGACTTGAAAAGAATATAAAATCTGGTAGAAACTTGACCTATCATGACATTTTCAATATATCTCTCCTGGATTCAGTAGATCAGAGACAGTCAAGCATTTTGCTCTTATTGTCACATGAACTACAGTTATTGATAAGGCAGTTTTGCTAGCCTCTTGAATAAAACAATTGAAATAAATTGTCATTAAAGTGATTACTGTGTCAGGATGTATATTTAATTATTTAATCCATTTTGTGTTGATTTTGGTATACGGTGAAAGATACGGGTCTAGTTTCATTCTCCTACATATGAGTATCCAGTTTTCCCAGCACCACTTGTTGAAAAGGCAGTCTCTTCCCCAGTATGTAGTTTTACTCTATTTTTATGCCAGTACCATGATGTTTTGGTTATTATAGCTTTGTAATATTGTTTAAAGTCAGGTAGTGTTATGCCTCCAGCTTTATTTTTTTTTCCTCAGGATTGCTTTGGCTATGTGTGGTCTTTTGTTGTTCCATATAAATGCCTGGAAAGCTTTTTCCATCTCTGAGAAAAATGTCATTGGAATTTTGATGGAGATTGCATTGAATCTGTAGATCACTTTGGGTAATATGGACATTTTCACAGTGTTAATTCTTCCAATCCAAGAGCATGGGATATCTTTCCATCTTCTTGTGTCCCCTTTAATTTCTCTCCACAGTGGTTTGTAGTTTATGAAAACATAGGGGAAACACTCCAGGAAGTAGGAGTGGGTACAGAATTCATTAACAGGACCCCAAAAGCACAGATGACTATAGCTAAAATAAACAAATGGTATTATATCAAACTAAAAAGCTTCTGCACAGCAAAAGAAACAATCAACAGTGTAAAAAAACA
>NW_007784387.1:0-2801 GCF_000696425.1 Galeopterus variegatus
TGGTTTCACTTTGCCTGGGATTCCTCTACTGAGTCCTTGTCTAGAACTCCACCTGATGAGGCAAGCCTTGGTACTCAATCCTCCATCCCCTCCTTGGGGAGGTTGGTCCTATGAATATGAACAGCTCATCTAAATCAAACCGACTTCTGACATTACTTGCCCATGTGTCTCTGCCCCTAGAATTCATCTCCTAATGTGGTAATTGTTTGAGTCACATCTGAGCTTTGTAATGAAGTATAGAACCAAATAAATACCCCTGGGAGAAAGATGGTGAGGAGAGGATGCAGGCAGAGTCTGAGACATAGCCTGAATTAGTCCCACCTCAAAAAAGAAAAGTTTTTGGTGCCTTCTATTTTATTTTTATTATGTCTGTGTGGTTTGCATTCTACTAAAATGTATCCATGTTTGCTTTAATATATTAAAATATACTTAATTATTTTGCCATTGAATAAAATTGCTACTGGAAGATGCAACATGTTTATCCTGTGCTCTGTGTCCTTCTGGCCACACTGACAATTACCCCTTGCATCTGAGATTCCCAGTTAAGCTTAGGCAGGAGTAGTGGTAAGGATGATGGGCTTCTGAATAAGGCTGAATTGGGAGTGGCCTAGCTACTCCAGTTTGCTAGTTGTGTAACCTTAGGCATAATATTAGGCCTTTCTCAGCCTCACTTCTTTTTAATCCATAAATAAAAATAATTGTGACCACATAGGATTGTTGTGTGGTTTAAATGGTAGAATGTGCACAAAAAGGTAAAAGTATATAAAACACTTAGCATAGTACCTGATACATGGGTGGCACATTAATGGACATTCTTTATCATTGCTATGAACAAGCCATTTGGATACTACAGTAAACCTTTCATTTGTTCCAATTTGCTGCATGTGGACTTAATCTGGGATTTTTAATAGTACCAAATTAAAATACGGCCTCTTACAATGCAAAGGCAACCTATAAAATATTAGAGTTGCGTTGATATTGTTTTCTTTTTTCTTTTTTTTCTTTTTTTTTGTCTTTTTCCATGTCTGGCAACAGATCGCAACCCTCAGTGTCGCCCCCGTACCAGACCGGGACCGGCAACGGGATCTAATATTAGGCCTTTCTCAGCCTCACTTCTTTTTAATCCATAAATAAAAATAATTGTGACCACATAGGATTGTTGTGTGGTTTAAATGGTAGAATGTGCACAAAAAGGTAAAAGTATATAAAACACTTAGCATAGTACCTGATACATGGGTGGCACATTGATGGACATTCTTTATCATTGCTATGAACAAGCCATTTGGATACTACAGTAAACCTTTCATTTGTTCCAATTTGCTGCATGTGGACTTAATCTGGGATTTTTAATAGTACCAAATTAAAATACGGCCTCTTACAATGCAAAGGCAACCTATAAAATATTAGAGTTGCATTGATATTGTTTTCTATGGTTTGTGTATTTTTCAGTAAGGCAACCTATATAAGTAAAACATTTTCAGTTTAGAGAAAAGGGATTGGGAATGGCATGAGGACAGGGCTAAATTTAAATTCCCATAGCTTAACTATTTGACTGTAAAAAGATTGGGCGACTTGGCAGTTGGCAGCTAGCTGATGACATGAGCTTTTTATGAGCCTGGGCAAGATGGCATTCCAGGGAAGACAGGAGAGTAGTAAATAGTTGGCTCTGGCTATAGAATTCAGTTTTTAAGTTTGGTTTCTGATCTGCAATGACTATGTTCCATTTTTCAATCTTTGCTTCCAAACAAAGCAGGGATGGAAGCCCTGTCGGTTCAGGGACTAGTTAATTCTTCATATTGGATAAATTTTGGAAGAGGGTATGAGAATGGCTCATCTTCAATGATCTCTTGAATGGCACTTATCAATATAGGAATAGTAGAGAAGTGTGTTTTGCTCTGTCCCTCTTCTGGTTGTTGTTGAGCAGATACTGACTTCATCCAACACAGGTATCACCTCAGTACCTACTGTATTGATGGCATCGCCTCAAGTTCTCTCAGAGACAGAAAATTTAATGGCCTGGCCTGGCACTCAAGTACTTTACATGTAGGAGAAACAGCACATACTTATGCAACACTACTGCACACCGTATTTAGTGCAATCACTAATGTAAACTTCCTTAGCACAAGGTCTCTCTTAGTCAATTAATTAATTTGGCAAATATAAAGTACACATAAGATCTGAAGTAGTGGGGAGTGAATGTGATTGAATGATATATGGTTCCTGCTCTGAAAGATCTCACAGTCTAGATGGAGGGGGACACATTTAAAGAAAGACTACGATGCACTCTCTAAGAGAAGGGCCTGACTTTGCCTGAGGGAATCAAGGAGGACTTACCTCTGGGTGCCTTCGTGGGCTCACATCTTCAGAAGGCCTGTGTGGCTGCTGCAGGAAGACTGGATTGGAAGAATTCTGGTGGTGTTGAGGATTGGGCCTGGAAATAAAAAGGAAAGGATGAACGCTAAAGACATTTAAACATTAGAACCTAAAGGAAGGTGTGCAGGTCTCTGTTACTTACTGTGTAAAGAGTCAGGGGGGATGAAGTCTTTGATGATTCCAAGGTGCAGAACTGGTTCCATTAGAATGGTGATACCACAGATGCAAAGAGAACAAAAGGGTGGTGTATTAGTCAGGTTCTCCAGAGAGACAGAATCAGTAGGATATGTTATAATTATATGACAGGGATTTATTAGGGGAATTAGCTCACGTGACTATGAAGAAAAGTCCCATGATAGGCCGTCTATAAACTGGGTGCTGGTAGTGTGGCTCAGTCCAAGTCCAAAGGCCTCAAAACCAGGGAAGCT
>NW_007784388.1:0-675 GCF_000696425.1 Galeopterus variegatus
AAACTCATCAGTCCAAGCTCATCGATGTAAGTAAACTCATCAAACCAAGGGCATAGATCTATGTAAACTCATCACACCCAGCTCATCGATCCAAGTAAACTCATGAGACACATCTCATTGATCTAAGTAAACTCATCCGACCAAGGTCAACGATCTAAGTAAACTCATCAGACCAAGCTCATCGATCTAAGGAAACTCATCAGACCAAGATAATAAATCTAGGAAAAATAATCCGACCAAGCTAATTGATCTAGGAAAACTAATCAGACCAAGCTAATAAATCTAGGAAAAATAATCCGACCAAGCTAATTGATCTAGGAAAACTAATCAGACCAAGCTAATCGATATAGAAAAACCAATCAGACCTACATTATCGATCTAGGAAAACCAATCAGACGAAGCTAATTGATCTAGGAAAACTAATCAAACCAAGCTAATCGATTTAGGAAAACACATCAAACCCAGCACATCGATCAAAGTAAACTCATCAGACCAAACTCATCGATCTAAATAAACTCATCAGATAGAGCTAATCAAACTAGGAAAACTAATCAGAAGAAGATAATCAATATAGGGAAACAAATCAGACCCATCTAATCAATGTAGGAAAACTAATCAGACCCAGCTAATCAATGTAGGAAAACAAAACAGACCAAGCTAATCGATCTTGGAAAA
>NW_007784388.1:2454-2801 GCF_000696425.1 Galeopterus variegatus
TCTGAGTAAACTCATCAGACCAAGCTCATCAATCTAAGTAAACCATTAGACCAAGCTCATCAATCTAACTAAACTCTTCAGACCAAGCGAATCAATCTAAGTAAACTCATCAGACCAAGCTCATCAATCTAAGTAAACTCGTAAGACCAAGCTCATCGATCTTACTGAACCTATCAGACCAAGCTCAATGATCTAAGTAAACTCATCGCACCAAGCTAATCGATCTAAGGAAACTCATCAGACCAAGCTCACCAATCTAAGTAAACTCATCAGACCAAGCTCAACAATCGACGTAAAATCATCATACCAAACTCATAGACATAAGTAAACGAATCAGACCAAACTCA
>NW_007784389.1:0-1516 GCF_000696425.1 Galeopterus variegatus
AAAAATGAATCACCCATCCTGTACTTAACACTATCCAAACAAATAAGCCCAATATCCCCATGCTCAACTGTGATTACCTAGTGATACTTTTGCTCACTCTACCTCCCAGGGCAATGGTTTTTAGCCAATATGCAGATCAAAATCACGTTAGTTTTTGCAAACTAGGTAGGCCTGAGTGCTGATCCCACACCCCCAGAGACAAATTAACTCAGAAACATCAAGTGTATAGCCCAGAAATACTCATTTTATAAAAAGCCTCTGATGCACAGTCCTCCTTAAGGGATAATGATACCCCATCTCACCCTAACGGACAGCTTTGTTCTCAAAGTTCCTGGAGCGAGCAGCATGGCCTGTTCTTCTCATGTTCTGTATCTGTGCACAATGCTGTCTCTACGTCCAAGCGGATGCAGCTATACCTAGGCCTTCCTCCTCCACCTCCTTTCTCCAATCTTTCCTTTTCTCCTAAACCAAAGAATCAGACAAGCTACTCTTTTCAGGACTTTGGCAGAGTTGGTTGGACATTAGAAAATTGTATTCAGAAATGGAATGCGTAAATCACACGACCAGAGTATAAGGAGATTCAGCTCTAGAATCACAAAATAAGAAGAGAAACTCTTAAAAACTACCTGATCCAAGGTTTGCAAGCCACATTACACTATAACAGCGATTCTCAAGTGTGGCCTATAGACCCCTTGGGGGTGCCCAAGACCTTCTCAGGAGTCAATGAGATCAAAACTATTTTCATAAAACTACCAAGACAATATTTGCATCATTCATGGCATTGACATTTGCACCAATAGGTTAAAAAGCAATGCTGGCACCTTAATAAGAATTATGGCCCTGGCACTAAACCGTACCAGTAGCTATTATATTCTTCACTGTCATACACTTGCAGCTAATTTTTTAAAAGTCAGTTTCACATAAGAATGTTCTTAAAGAAGTAGTAAACATGATTGATTTTATTAAATCTTTTTTTTAAATTTTATTTTGTTGATATACAATGTGGTTGATTATTGTGGCCCATTACCAAAACCTCCCTCCCTCCTCCCTCCCACCCAACAATGTCCTTTCTGTTTGCTTGTCGTCTTGATCCTTGACTACATGTCTGTCTTTTAAATATTATGTTTGAAAAATGTGAAGTACACGAGTACTTCAAAAAATTCGTGGAAAAATAGAATTAAGAAATAATACGTGTCTTTCCATGAACTTCTCAAAGTCCCCTCATACACACAATGCGCCTCTGCTGCATAAACAGGTTGTGATGGTTTTGTTGAAGAAACGTATATGTGCACTTGTTTGTGGTGTGAGCTAACTAGCTGCTTTTTTCATGGAACACCATTTTTTCTTGAAAGAATGATGGACACACGACTACGGTATTCAAACTTGGGTATTTGACTTTTTTTTTTTTTTTTGGTCCCATGAATGAAGCAGGCCTGTTATATCACATCTTTCAGTTTTATCATTGAAAACAAATATTGTCAATTGTAATAATGGGAGCATTCAAAAGAAAATAGAA
>NW_007784389.1:2030-2801 GCF_000696425.1 Galeopterus variegatus
GGGGGGGGGGGGGGGGGGGGGGGGGGGGGGGGGGGGGGGGGGGGGGGGGGGGGGGGGGGGGGGGGGGGGGGGGGGGGGGGGGGGGGGGGGGGGGGGGAGAGGGAAGGAAATAGGGTGGGAGGAAGAAGAAAGAGGAGGGGCAGGGTTGAGGCCTGTGGCACCCCCTTCATTCCTGCAGGGGACACCAGAGGGCTTCCAGCAGTGTCTTGGTCATTGCTGAGCTGGGTGCAGATGTCGGAGGGTGTAGCTGAAGCCCTCTCCTCCCCACCAACCCAGCTTGGCAGCCTGGGACGCTTCTTGTAGCAGCTTGGCGGTCGTGGCTGGGCTGGGTTGTGGGTGTTGGTGGGGTGTGGCCAAGGCCCTTGGTCCCCCACTGCCACAGCTTGGGAGAGCCCTGGGTACTTCCTGCAGTGGCTTGGTGGTTGTAGCTGGGCTGGTTGCTGGTGTCAGGGGGCATGGCTGAGGCCCCCAGAACTCCCTCCTCCCTGGCTTGGTAACCCAAGGGAATTCCAGTCCTTCTAGGTTTTGTAGATGTTCTTTGGTGATATGAGACCTTTACTAGTTAATATTAAACTTTTTCTTTGATCTGTGGGTATTTTGTTTTTTCCTCCAGTTCTGTGTTGGATTATTTGCTGTTTCTACCACCTCAACTCTGCACTGTAACTAATTTATTGTCCTTTGCTTACTTCTAAAATGGGGCAACTTCCTGTAGGGACCAGCACTTGAGCTCTGTGGTTGAGCTAAATTGCTGCTTTGCTGCTGATTCCCTAG
>NW_007784390.1:0-2801 GCF_000696425.1 Galeopterus variegatus
CTTAACCCACAGGCTTGGGACACAGTAACCCTTAGTAAATACTGACAATATGATCATTGCTGTTTATTAAAATTGCTCAACAGTAAGCTCTGAAAAGACATGGGCAGCATCTGTCTTGTTCACTTCTGAATCCTAAACGTCTCATGCTTAGCCTGGCACTAATTAAATATGTCCTTAGTAATGACGGAATGAGTACAGGTTTGCAGAAATTGAGCTGATAAGAAGTCAGCAAGCAGTAGGAACTCACGTCCAGTCCAGTGCTGTTTCTACCACACCCCATGACCTCCCCCTCCCCCAGACCACTGCCCACAGTTTCTCAGGAGCAGCCCTCACAGCTCAGTAATGAGCCCCCACACAATGCATTCACATGTTACAGAACATGTGTGTGTGTGTGTGTGCGCATTTGTGCACTGACAGGGTACAGAGGGGGCCAAGCCACAGCCACTTTTCCCCTAACAGACACACCCCTCATTTACTGTGAACCTCATGGCACATGAATAAAAGATCAAATCCAGCATTTCAACCACCATAACAAGCATAAAATGTTTACCAGGGCCAAAGGAAAAAGCAGCATCCCACCCTCCAGCCCCACAGAACTTGTACCACAGTCAAATCACTGAAATTAGTGTTCTGGCTCCTCAACTAACATAACCACTTGCTTCTGGCAAATCAGAAAGAAGCCACTTACTCTTTCAGATCACATGAGCCTTTTGGGTATCAACAAAAGACAGAAGCAGCTAGAGTTTGCACTTGGTAAAACCAACTGAAGTCAGAGGCATCTGGAAAGCTGAACAAAGTATTCTGGTTTATGTTAGCTAAACTGTTGATGTACGACAAGAGTGAGATGGCAACGGGTTCTTTAATCATTGGGGTGATGGTCATTTTGATCTATCAATTTGGCTGGGCCACAGCCCCCAGTTATTCAAACACTGACCTAGGTGCCGTGATAGTATTTTGTAGACGTGATTAAAATCTTTAATGGGTTGACTTTCAGTAAGGGAGATTACCCTGTGTAACCCAGACGGGTCTGATTCAATCAATTGCAAAACCTTAAAAAACACAGCTGAGATTTCTCTGAAGAAGTCAAAAAAATTCCACTCATGGACAGCAGCTTCAGCCCAGACCCAAGAGTTCCAGCCTCCCCTTTCTGGAAGACTGCCCTGCGGATTTTGGACATGCCTACAAGCCCCTCTCCCCGTCCCCACCATCGCCTAAGCCAGGTTCTTGCAATTCCTACTGATTCTGCTTCTCTGGTTGAACCACGTCCGTAATAACTTCGTATAGCATACATTATACGAAGTTATAACTAACATAACCACTTGCTTCTGGCAAATCAGAAAGAAGCCACTTACTCTTTCAGATCACATGAGCCTTTTGGGTATCAACAAAAGACAGAAGCAGCTAGAGTTTGCACTTGGTAAAACCAACTGAAGTCAGAGGCATCTGGAAAGCTGAACAAAGTATTCTGGTTTATGTTAGCTAAACTGTTGATGTACGACAAGAGTGAGATGGCAACGGGTTCTTTAATCATTGGGGTGATGGTCATTTTGATCTATCAATTTGGCTGGGCCACAGCCCCCAGTTATTCAAACACTGACCTAGGTGCCGTGATAGTATTTTGTAGACGTAATTAAAATCTTTAATGGGTTGACTTTCAGTAAGGGAGATTACCCTGTGTAACCCAGACGGGGCTGATTCAATCAATTGCAAAACCTTAAAAAACACAGCTGAGATTTCTCTGAAGAAGTCAAAAAAATTCCACTCATGGACAGCAGCTTCAGCCCAGACCCAAGAGTTCCAGCCTCCCCTTTCTGGAAGACTGCCCTGCGGATTTTGGACATGCCTACAAGCCCCTCTCCCCGTCCCCACCATCGCCTAAGCCAGGTTCTTGCAATTCCTACTGATTCTGCTTCTCTGGTTGAACCATGTCCAATACAATCAAGGATAGTCTCCGAGTAGGTGCCCCCATTCATTAAATAATTGTTGAGTGTTTACTAGGTGCCAGGCCCTGTTCTAGGTGGCAGCAGGGGTGGCTGTCTCACCTTGGGGTGAATGAGTAAACGCGAGCCAAGGCCTCCTCACCGGGGGATTCCTCCATCACCAGCCTGAAATCCCTGCTCTCAGGTCCTGGTGGTTACCACAGACCTTCTTTCTTCAATGCATGTTCAATACCTGGAGTTACCCTCTCCCGATCATCTGGTAGACGTTAACTCTAACAGTAACAAGGAAGCAGGATTCACGTTACAGAAGTAACATCTGCACATCTGCACAGTTTTTCCTATGGTGAGGGAGAGTGCTACAAAACCAGCGAGGGTCCAAGCAGCGAAGTGAGGAGGCGTGGCAGAGAGCAGCCCTCAGGCACGGGGAACAGGGGAGTAGGTCCTAGTGACAGGAGGACAAAGGCCCCCAAAGGGAAAATGGGGTGCCAAACACAAACTTTCTCTCTTCCACCACCAAGACCCGCTTGGACCTTGAAACCTTGACTCTAGCCGTGCCCCAACCCCTCGCCTGCTCTTTTTGGCCCCTCTGCACAGTCAGAGCAGGGAAAATAGGGTGCAAAGGTGGATATGTTTTAGCATAGAAGAGGATACATATTTTAGAGCTTACAAATTTGAGGGTATCTGATTGAACCCCTAAAAATTCGAAACTTAGACAAGTTAGGAAGAACAGAACAACTATTCTGATATGTGTCCTGTGATTCCAGCTCTCCCAATGATCTTCCATGTGAAACCAGAGGTCCGGCTGGCATTGCACACTGCAGACGTGCAGTGCAGAACCTAGATTGAGTTCACTGTGGGATG
>NW_007784391.1:0-412 GCF_000696425.1 Galeopterus variegatus
CACTTGGCCACTGCCACCCTAGGATCCAATTATCCTCACTGCATTTAAGGATCCCAGTTCAGGGACAGGCAGCAGTTCCTACTCTAATTTCTGACCTTCAGAGAAGAGTGACCACACAAGCTCTCAGGATATGGGGGACCCCCTCCCAGATTTATTTCTTACAGCTGTGATATAAAAAGCACGAACTCGAATCCTCCCAGGGTGGGTGAGCAGGTGTTAATGCGATAAATCCACTCTAACATTTTGATCTCTCTAAGCTTTGGATCCCTTCCTCTATGGTATACCAAGGCAGTTCTGGCAACTCAACTTCACTCGGTGTAGGCCACCTTGTGGTTTCTGTTGCAGCCAATCAACTAAACTGTTAGAGCTCTTTCTCACCTCTTGGGCTACAACACTGAATCCAGAATCTCTA
>NW_007784391.1:2577-2800 GCF_000696425.1 Galeopterus variegatus
TAATAACCACTCAATGATAAACACCTGTGCAGCAGACCAGACATTTCACTGCACAGCCTCAACTTCCTCATTATTTAATTCTAGCTACTGCACAGGGGAGTTGGAGCACTCACAGTTCAGAGTTAAACACCAAAGAAGCAATTATGGACAAAAACAGCAATACTCCTTACTTTGATGAAGCTCAGCCTTTTTGCAAAAACTAAAATTAATTAAATTACATAAA
>NW_007784392.1:0-635 GCF_000696425.1 Galeopterus variegatus
ACCGCAGAGGTCAATAGAGGCAGAGAGGGACACCTCTGCAGTGGGGCACGGACTCTTCCTCCTATCCCCTGTCCCCTATCCCCACCTTCCCCAGCCCCTGGCAACCACCATTCTACTCTCTGCTTCTAGGAATTCAACTGTTTTAGGTTTCACCTACGAGTGAGATCACGCAGTATTTGTCTTTCTGTACCTGGTTTACTTCACTTAGCATAATATCCTCCAGGTTCATCCATGTTGTTGCAAATGACATGATTTCTTTCTTTCTTTCTTTCTTTCTTTCTTTCTTTCTTTCTTTCTTTCTTTCTTTCTGTTTACTATGAATAGTATCCTACTGTTTATCTATACTGCATTTTCTTTATCCATTCATCCTTCGATGGAGACTTAAGTTGATTCCAAATCTTGGCCATTGTAAATAATGCTGCCATGAACATAGGAGTGCAGATGACTTTCAGAGACTTTTTAAAATCCCTAATGTACAAAACTACAGATTAGCATGTGTCTTGCTATGGAGAATCACCTTTATCTATTTATAAATGACTCAGAATTTCTTAAATAGTAATTTTGTTTTTTCAGTCATAGCCATATTTGGCAATCAAGATACTCAGACAAACCTCATAGAATAATATAATCCATCG
>NW_007784392.1:2483-2800 GCF_000696425.1 Galeopterus variegatus
GTAAAGTGATATTATATTTTGGTTTTGATTTGCATTTTCTATATGAGCCATGATGCTGAATGCCTGCTCATATGCTTACTGGCCAGTTGTGTATCTACTTTGGAAAAAAGATCTATTCAGATCCTTTGCCTATTTTAATCAGGTTATCTATCTTTTCTTTATTGAGGTTTAAGAGGGTTTTTTTTCCCTAACATATTCTAGACATATGTTTCTTATCAGATATAGGATTCACAAATGTTTAATTCTCATTCTGTGTTTTTTCCCCACTTACCTAAATGGTGCTTTTTTTTTTTTTTTTTTTTTTTTTTTTTTTTTTT
>NW_007784393.1:0-2800 GCF_000696425.1 Galeopterus variegatus
TCTTTTCCACTCATCTTGAGCAATTTAGACTTAATTCTCTAAGCCTCAGTTGCCTCGGTGCGAAAGGGGACAGTGGTGGTTCTAGCCTATAGGGTTAGTGTGAGAATTACATGTTGGTAAATAGCCTTCCACTTAATAGGGTCACCAAAATGGCAGCCACTAATAACATGAACCAGTTGAAGGGATCACAGTCCCTGCTCTCATGGAACCCAAAATATAGCTGGAGTCCCATGTAAATAAAGAGGCAATTGACTGTATGGTTTGAGCTATGTGGAGGGTCATGAACCCAGCCTGAGATTCCAGGCACACAGTGGTTTCTCAGAGGAGGAGGGGCTTGAAGAATGAGTAGGAGTTGGCTCGAGGTGCACTTCCCAAACTTTAATGTAGATGCACATCCCCTGGGGATCTTGTTAAAATGCAAATTTTGACTCCCAGGGTCTGGGGCAGGGTTTAGATTTTGCATTTCTCACCAGCACCCAGGTGATGCTGATGGGGCTGGTCCAAGGGTGCACCTCAAGTAGAAGTTAATGAGTTGGTGGAGCCAAGATCTGAGGCCAGCCAATCTGCCCTCAAAGCCTGCCTTCTTAACTACGTTCTTCTCCTGGTGGGCCCAGCAGGAGGGTGGGAGACAGGTAGCCCAGGGCATCTAGCAGGGAAGGTGGATTGGTGAAGCTTGTAGCCTGGTGGGAAATTCTATAGACATTTCCATATTTTATCTTAAACTCCCCTGGCTATTTTGCATTTGCTGCCACACTGTATTTAGACCTTTTCTTATGTAAAAGTAACATTCCCTCTATGAATATTCCTATTCTACCTATATTCCAGTAAAATGGATGCCCCAGGAAACTGTGACTTCCCCATGTGGTTGGTCCTATGTGAGTGCTGTGTACAAATTCACAGGCTTTTTTGGGGACTGGACTGTCCCCCCTGGACCCCATCCTGGCCTGCATGTGAAAGTGTATGTCCTGAGACATAGTGTGGTGGGGTCTTGTTCACACACAAAATCCTGCCTCTGTTAGGATATTCTATAGGAAAACCATATCCTACCTCTGACTGCATCTGAGCAGGGCAGTAGGGTGGGGTATGGTCTGTGAAGATGGACAGGCTTGGGTTCTAAGGTTGGCCTTGCCTGCTAACAAGTGTGTGACCTTGACATCATTGACCTCTCAGCCTCAGTTTTCTCATCTATAAAATGGGGTTTGTAATAGCACTCCCTCAAAGGGCTGTAATGAAGCTTAAGCAAAAACATGCTCAACTATGAGCACAGCACCTGCACATTTTAAGTGAGCGATTAACATATTGCTATGGTTATTACAATTTGAACAATATACTGTTTCGGGGTATTTACTAAGTGCTTTACACGTGATTTTCATTGAATCGTTTAACCAGAAATTGCATATGATAATTTATAAAAAAAATGCTCATTATCTAGCACATTGTTGCTGCTCAGCAAATGTTAGTTTCCTCCTCTCTAGGGTTCAATTTGCTCAGCTGTAAAATGGGAGAGTTGAGCTAGTTCAGAGGTTGGCAAACTACATACAGTCCACCGACCACAACCTGTTTTTGTAAATACAGTTTTATTGGTGCACAGCCATGGTCATTCATTTATGTATTGTCTAAGGCTGCTTTTATGCTACAAAGATAGACGTGAGTAGTCAAGACAGACACCTTATGGCTGCAAAGCCTAAAATATTTGATATCTGGCCCTTTACATAAAAAGTTTGCTGATCCTTGAGTTGGTCCAGTGAATTGCAAACTTTTATTAGCTGACGTATTAGATGCTTTTGTTTGCCTACCTGTTGCAGGCTGGGTTTTCAGAGAAGCAGACTCTGAGATGGAGTTTAGCATGCAGGAAATTGTTTTAGGGAGTGCCTTTCAAGCAATACCTGTGGAAGGGAAGAGAAGGAAGTGGAAGTGGGATTGGGCAGAGAGAAAAGTTGAGCTGTGATGTGGGCTCTGTGACAGCCTGAGCTGACCCCACAGAGAGATGGAATGGTCTTTGGGGCTGTCCTAAGTTTGGCTGAGGTGTCCCAGCCTTTTACCTTACATCAATCAGTCTCTCGAATATGGGCTGCCCTGGGAATGGTATGACCTAGGCAGCTGAGGCAATCCTTAAGCAGCTAACAGCTGAGGGCAAGGACTTTATTGAAAAGAAATAGGGGCAGCACATTCCAGAGTCCCCAAGACTACCCAACAGCCATTCCTGATCTCTTTTTTGCCAACCAAGCACTGATTTGTTTGGGGCAGGAACATGACCATCCAGCCCCAAGGGATAAAGGGGTATTTACTAAGTGCTTTACACGTGATTTTCATTGAATCGTTTAACCAGAAATTGCATATGATAATTTATAAAAAAATGCTCATTATCTAGCACATTGTTGCTGCTCAGCAAATGTTAGTTTCCTCTTCTCTAGGGTTCAATTTGCTCAGCTGTAAAATGGGAGAGTTGAGCTAGTTCAGAGGTTGGCAAACTACATACAGTCCACCGACCACAACCTGTTTTTGTAAATACAGTTTTATTGGTGCACAGCCATGGTCATTCATTTATGTATTGTCTAAGGCTGCTTTTATGCTACAAAGATAGACGTGAGTAGTCAAGACAGACACCTTATGGCTGCAAAGCCTAAAATATTTGATATCTGGCCCTTTACATAAAAAGTTTGCCTATCCTTGAGTTGGTCCAGTGAATTGCAAACTTTTATTAGCTGACGTATTAGACGCTTTTGTTTGCCTACCTGGTGCAGGCTGGGTTTTCAGAGAAGCAGACTCTGAGATGGAGTTTAGCATGCAGGAAATTGTT
>NW_007784394.1:0-383 GCF_000696425.1 Galeopterus variegatus
ATTATTTATAAATTGCCTAAATTCACATAACTAGTTAAAAGGGAAATTCTAAATACATATTTAAAAGTATCTGAATTTTGTTTTCTTAATACTGTGGGTGTTAAGGGTTATATATCAATTCAATTGAAATATGTCATCAGCTTTTTAAATATAATTGGAAGAACATGGTTTATAAATAATTGTGTTTTAAAATAAATATGTTCCATGTATTTGCATATTTGTTCAATTGGAAATAACTTTAGTTTATGATATTTTTATCTCTGCCAGCTATTTAGTCAGTCACCCTTGTAGGATCATGACATGTAATTAAAAATTAGTGATTTGATATGCTTTTATTATTTTGACAATTCAGAAAAAGTAATAAAACTGTGATTAATTTTAAA
>NW_007784394.1:1913-2800 GCF_000696425.1 Galeopterus variegatus
GCTTAAACACTAATTTAAGTTTTTACATCTTTACATAATTTTATTTCCTTACTACCAGCAAACACGAATTAAGGTAAATCTAGGTTTTCTCAGAGACATGAGCTAAGAAATTCAAATGTACTCCAGAGAAATTGTCATTCAGCTTCTTAAGCAGACATACAGTTCCTACCAGCATCTAAAATTATTGACTAAGAATGCTGCTCTACGTGGCTGGGCTTATCTCTTAAAACACCAGTCCCTCAGTCAAAACATCAAAATCAACATTATTCATTTTTTCGCCATGTATGTTTAAACAAATTTTTGTATTTTTCACTCCTTTGTCAGTGGTCCCTATGTGCTTTTGTTTCTGGAGATAGAATCAAGAGGCTGACTAAAAAAGAGTAGGAAAGAAGAAATCTTTAGCAGTGTCCAAGATTAGTGAAGAACATGCCTTATTTCAGAAAGATTTGGTCCTGAATTTAAGCTTTTCTACTCCAAGTTTTGTGATATAGAAAGCTCCAGTTCCATATATATATATATATATATAAATTCTCATTTCATAACCTGGGGCATGAGAATTTAGACAAAAATATGTATAAAGACCTCAGCAAAATGGCTGGTCCCTAGTATAGTTTTGATAAATATCAACTTTATTACCTTCGGTGACATTAACTAACCCGAGTACATTTTCTTGTAGACTGACTTGTTTTGTTTGCTTGTTTATTTGTATCTACAGCTGATTAGTGGTCTAATTTGAATAAAATTTCAAATAGCTGTTTTTGCATATTGATATTAAAATGTTTATACTTTATATTAGATTTTCTTTCCTTTTCTTTGCTACATTTCAGTGATTTTTACTTTGTTCAGTGGGCTATATTTTTCTAAAAAGAACAGAGCCCCTATGCATA
>NW_007784395.1:0-679 GCF_000696425.1 Galeopterus variegatus
AACCACTCCCTTAGTTGAATATTCATTAGATAGAGAAATTATAAAGCCAAATCCCAGCAAAAAGTAGGGCTGTCGCTCACTCTCCTGGAGCCAGCCCACACTCTGCCTGTGGAGTGCGTACTTCTTTCTTTTTGCATCGATTTACTTTCAGGAAGCAGCTGCCCATTCTCTTGAGTCAGTCTGCACTCTACTAAACTTTAAGTAGGTATTTCTTACTTTTGTATTGAACTCGATGTGGGCCCTACTCAGTCTCTGGAGCTATGCCACACTCTCTCCGTGAAATCTCTATCTCTTATTCACTATTTTAAACTTGTTCTCATTTTGTACCGTGACTCTGCTCTTGAATTCTTACCAGTAGTCAAGAACCTGGTAAAAGGACAGGATGGGTTGAAGCTGACTATCAGGCCCCCCTGGAACCTACCTCTGACATCAGTCTGATAGAGATGAGGCTTGGGAATGCAGTTGGAGTAGGGAAGAACTAGAGAACAGGAAGAAGCATGAGGACAGCCAGTATTTGGAGAAAGGACGGGTGCTACCTCAGGGATGTGAAAGACTCTAGGTACTTCTGAATGACTGAGAGTCTTCCAGAGAATAGCTTGTTGAGTCTGTGACATAGACCATTACTCCTCTTTGTACACACGTAACCAAAACAAAACATTACTAACCAAGTCTACTCTTC
>NW_007784395.1:2229-2800 GCF_000696425.1 Galeopterus variegatus
AAAGCTTCTGAGATTCTTTATAAAGTCTTAGAAACACAATAATGTATTTCATAAACACTTGACAGGACCTCAGGCTTTCTTTCTTGAACACACCAACTCTGAATGAAATAGTTTATTGCCTTATATAGCAGCTCTCCGAACCACACCCCACCCCCGACACTGCCCCATTTTATGCTATGCAACCAAGCTTTTCTTTAAAAAAAAACTTTTAAATGTCTGTTGCTCAATGTATTGACACATATAGATTCAAGATGACCTCAACATCACATTGAATGCTGCTTTGCAATAAACAGTACTATGAAAGTGTTCTACTTCACTGAGTTAAATATTTCCCTTAGTTGATGCAATGTATTTGTAGTAAATAAAAGCAGGTTTTTAACAAGATGAAGATCACTCATAAGTTTTAATCACTACAAAGAATAACAGCTTACATGAAACCAGTCATTTATAATAGACATACAAATAATTTATCTTCAAAGCTTCAAAGTTGTCACTTTCATTTAAAAATTATACTGTTTTGAACTTTTACTTTGTTAATGTGAATCTGAATATAACTTGATTTTTTTAAAGG
>NW_007784396.1:0-259 GCF_000696425.1 Galeopterus variegatus
GTTCTCTTAGCCATCCCAGCCTCCCTGGCTCAGCAGACAGGCTGGGGTGGCCATGTGACCTGGCTGGGCCAATCAGATCCTTCCCTGGGAATCTCTCCTTCTCCAGCATCAGCAAGAGCCCCCTTTCCTCTGGCTTCAAGCAGTGAGGCTATGAGTTTGTGTCACTCGTGGCTGTGCCCTTTGCTGTGGGGAGAGACTCCTTTGAGAGAATGAAGGCAACACACACAAGGGAAAGACCCAGAGACAAGAGATAGAGAGA
>NW_007784396.1:2291-2800 GCF_000696425.1 Galeopterus variegatus
GGGGTCAGAAGCCCCCATCTGTCCCCACTCAGTCTGTGACTCAGACCCCAGCGAGTTCTGTCACCACCTGGGTCTGCTCAGCTCTAAACCGAGAGTCCTAACGCCCACCTCGTGTCACTGGGAGGACATGGGAGATCACGGCTGGAGGTCCCGGGGTCACCCAGTGCCCCGCGTCCACGGGAGGGGCTGAATGAGGGCCGGGGCACTCCCACCGCAGGACCCCTGGCCGCGGCCCCTCCCCAGCCGACCTTCCCGGGAGGGAACAGACCTCAGCCGCCCCAATCTGGAAAGCATTGCGGCTGAATGGCTCCGTTTCAAGCTCAATTATTACAAACCCTTCAGGGAATGTGAGCTCCAAAATGAAATCTCTCTGTCAAAACTTTCATTAATGCGCCGCTTTGCTCCGGATCGGCTTTCGCGCCCTGCCCACGAGCGCTCGATGGAGACCAGATTCTCGGGGGTGCCGCGCGGCGGGGAGCCAGCGCCAGGCCCCCCTCACCTTCGCAAAC
>NW_007784397.1:0-515 GCF_000696425.1 Galeopterus variegatus
CCTGGGATAAAGGGTGGTTCCCCTGGAGAGGATTGGCATGTCTGCTTCCCTGAACCAGAGCACATCTCCAGCATTCTCCGAAGGCTGGATGGCTCACTCCACCTGCAGCTTCTAGAAGGTGGTGGAGGGGGTGGAGGTGCCTCTGTTCTCACAGAAGCTGAGGCCGGACTGAGGGGAAGAGAGATGCTGCCCCCCTCACAGGGCTCCTCTCCAGATGCTGACATAGATGTCACCATGGAACAAGGTAGATGTCTGCAGAGTGGTCACTTGACATTCTATTCTTACAGAGATTGGAAGGCTTGTAATGCTTTCTGCTCTAGCCAGATGTCAAATTCACCACTGATGAAAGCTCACAACATGCAACCATCTGTTCCAGGACAGACATGACAATATGTGTCCATATGAAGTGTTCTGGCTGGCCTGCGTCATGACTATATTGAGTTAGGAGGACAGTTTTCAGAATCCCTGCAACTTGTGCTGGAGAAGACAGCTACAGAGGCATGTGGGAAAGTGTC
>NW_007784397.1:2346-2800 GCF_000696425.1 Galeopterus variegatus
CAAAACAAAACAAAACAAAACAAAACAGACAACAAAAATACTAACACAGATGGAGGTCAGGAAAAACCCAGACTAAGGGAGCTGTGGTAGTTTCTTGTTCAACTTTCTAAAGCTACACATGAATAGAATGGTGGAAGCTTCATGGTGGAGAAAATGCACATGAAACCATATGGAGAGGCAGCTGTTAGTTGTAGAATAAATATTGTTGACTTTGAGTTGAAAAATGACAGCAGCTAGTGGTACATTAACTAACGTCTTCATACTAAGATATTCAAGGGGACATAAAAGGGGACCAGGTGCTCTTCTCCACATATACACGTGTTTATATATACTTCATAGTGCCTCATATGTTTAATCCCTCAGGAAACCCCAAGATAATGCCCCATTTCACCAGTGAGGAAACCTTCACCAGAGCAGAGGCGGTTTGTCCACAGTCACATGGTCAGCAAGTGCT
>NW_007784398.1:0-533 GCF_000696425.1 Galeopterus variegatus
CAAAATACATCTTGATAAGTACATACTGATATAAATAAATGATGAAATGAATAAATAAATGTGGAGAAGAGTATTGTGTATGTTAGATCTCCCATACAGAAAAATTCCAGCTAATTTATGTAGACACTGCTCTGAAGAAGGGAGGAATAAATCTCCATTTCTTAGATATGTTCTACACAGAGTGACTTTCTTCCACAGTGTATAATGCATAGTTGCCAGAATCATTTTTCTGTTCTGTATTTTTCTTTATTAATGAAATGTATTGAGATTTTTACCAAAGATTTCCAATCAAGATGGCAGAATAGACAGTCCCCAGTGTCACTCTCTCCCTCAATCAATTTACAACTATTAAAAAGCAACGACTGCCAAGCTGGGGCTGCTGGAGCTCAGGGGAAACAGGAGAAGAGACCTACTTCAAGGCTACCCCTCATGAGCACACAAAGCAAGATCTGGCAAAAACCACAGCTGTGCCTTTCATCTGAAGTTGCTTGGAGGCTGCTGGGGGAGAAGAGGGCCTTGGTGGCCCTCAAGCC
>NW_007784398.1:1903-2800 GCF_000696425.1 Galeopterus variegatus
CTTCTCCAGAGAATCAGCAGCAAAGCAGCAAATTAGTTCAACCACAGGGCTCTAGTGCTGGTTCCCAGAAAGTTCCCCGATTTTAGAAATAACCAAAGGACAACAAATTAATTCCAGTGTAGAGTTTAAGTGGTGGGAATAGCAAATAATCCAACACAGAACTGAAAGAAAAAAGAAAAAACCCACAGATCAGAGACAAAGTTCTGATATTAACTAATAAAGTTCAAACACTACCAAAGATCATCTATAAAACCTAAAGGATCAGAAAGCCCCCCAGGCTCCCAAGCCAGGGTGGGGGGTGGGAGGTCTGAGGGCCTCAGCCACACCCCCTCAGTGTTTGCATCTAGTCCAGCAATGATCACTGATCTGCATTCAGAAGTACCCCAGGCTCCTGAGCTGGGGTGGAGGGGGGGTATTGAGGGCTTCAGCCATGCCTCCTGATGTCCATATGTAGCCCAGTGAGGACCACCACCATGCTGCCACCAGAAATGCCGCAGGCTCCCAAGCTGGGGTGGTAGGGTACCGAGGGCCTCAGCCACATGCCCTGATATCTGCACCCAGCCCAGTGATGACCACCAAGCCACTGCTAGAAGCACCACAAGCTCCCGGGGGGAGGCGACCAGAAGTCCCCCCAGGTACCCAAGCCAGGGTTGCGGGAGGGCCGAGGGCCTCAGCCATGCTCCCCCAATGTCCACATCCAACCCAGCCATGACTGAGCTGCTGCCGGAAGCCCCCAGGCTCCCCTGCCAGAATGAGGGGAGTGCCGTGAGCCTCCACCTACTCCTCCTCCTACCACCCTATCCTCCTCTCCTTTCTCCTTGCCCCCTCCCCCTAATTGCTCTGCAACAGCATCTTAGAATGCAAAAATATAATAATAATAAATAAGTAAAGTTTTTT
>NW_007784399.1:0-2800 GCF_000696425.1 Galeopterus variegatus
GTGCATGTTTGGTATTCTTTTTTTCTGAACTGTATGGCAAAGTTCACAAAATCAGGCATTAGGCTTTTGAAACTTCGGAGGAAGGATTTTCACTGTGGGCTTCAATTAATAAATATCAGTATCATTCTGACTTTCTGAATTTTTACTTTGTTAAGATGTATATTTTTTTGTAATTTTTCACTTTGTATAACTTCATATATTATATAAGCATCACCAGCGTCTTTAATGATGATTTCTCTACATTTCTAGAATTGATAATGTATGTCTTCCTTTTTCTTTTCCCCCATCAGTCTTGTCAGGATTTATAATTTTTATACCTTTTCAAAAAGAAATCAATTAAAAATAAACTGACTTTTGGATTTGTTGATTTTAAATTTTTCTTCTGAGTTTCATTAAATGATTCTAATTTTATTATTTTATTTCAATTATCTTTTGGTTTACATTGACTCTTTTGTTCCCAAATTTTGAGGTGGCTGTCCGACCTTAAATTTTCAGGATTTGGTCTATTGCTTTTAATGCTGAAATGTTTCTTTAGACACATATTTTGATAGGGACTACACATTTTTTGCAACTTTATTTTGTTATAGTTGACATAAAATTAGCTACATAACTTTAAAATAATATTACGTTTTGAGATATGTTCATATTTTTGAAACCATCATTCTAATTAATATAATGAACATATTCATTCTTCACCCAGGTTTCCGGGTGCACCTTTGGATTTATCCACTCTGGTCCTGACCAGGCCCTTCCCCATTTTTCATTCTCTGAATATTTTAATACAATTCTTATGTGCACAGACGCTTTCATTTTTCTTTGAACAGCATCAAGGAATAGAATGGCTGGATCCCATGATATTTGTATGTTTAAGATATTTTAGAAAATGACAACCCTTTATAAACAGAAATTTTCATTCAAGGGACTGCAGTCAACAAAGCTACTCGGAAATGCTCATAAAAGTTTGGTTAAAAAATGACAAAATATCTATTTTTAAGTAAATTATATTGTGTTCAAAGCATGAGTATTATGTTTATCGCCTTTACAGCTTTACAAGCAATCAGGTAGTTCTTATATACTTGCAGAAGATATGTCCAAGTTATATTACGAATGAAAAAATAAAGTAAATTGTAGTTTGTTTCACACGTGTGTGCATGTGTATAACTATATCATATTTGCAAATGAATGTGAATTTTTATATCTGTTCATGTAATAAAGTCACTGCTGATCATTATCACCTCTGTGAAGAGATATGATCTTCAATTTTGGAAATTTTACACTGAGCAACTGCCAAATTTGTAATTCGTAAAAGGAAGTTAAAGAAATAGTCACATGAAGGGATCTCACTAATGATGAAATGTTTCCCTTTTTAAAGTAGCACAGAACAGGTGAGATGTTATGCTTAAAGGCAGAACTAGAAGTGAGACAGAGCAAATCTCTAATTAATAAATGAGGTTAATAAACTGGAAGCCATAAGTAAACTTGTCAAAAAGAATGCCTTTTTTTTCTTTTTTTAACTTGGCTTAAACGTCCAGTGCATTATCAAGTTCATTTTATCTTCTGAGGCATCTATTCACATGGTATCAAAAAATACGACAACAATAATCAGGGTTATAGTGACTCTCAAATATTAACTAATAAGTATATTTAAAAAGCCTTAAAATATAACCTTGTTCTGTAGGTTTTTGTGCCATTTCTTAAACTGTGTATATAAAAGTAAGAATTGCTATTGTCAGAAAAATGTGTTTAGGTTTAAGTGCATGGTATCTACCAAGCTTGATAAATTCACTTATAAATTGTAATATATTACTTACAGATTGCTTTTAGATAGTCTGGAAACATAAACATGCTATGAATGAGTAAAGGCGGATTATTTGTCTTATTTTCCAATTCCTACGCCTTTTCCCCCTCTTTTTGTTGCATTATTTCCCTGGCTATGACATCCAGAAAATGTTGAATAGATCTTGTGCCAGTAGGCATTCTTCTCTCTTCTGATCTCAGGGAGAGGTTTTCCATATTTCACCAATAGCTATGATATATGCTGCAGCTTTGTAAGTTTTTAAAAATCATAAATTAGTATTAAATTATGTCCAAAGTTTTGTCTTTATTATTTGTTGTGATAGTGATATGATTTTACTCCTTTGTTTGCCAAACTAGTTTGAGTTCCAAATGATAAGACAACAAAAATCTTCTCTTGGATGAAACACATTTTGTTCATAGGGTATTTTAGTTGAGCTATCTTTGGTCTATTTGTAAAACAAAAGTTTTACATTTTATATATATATTTTTTGTTTGTTTTTTGTCATGAGGCATACAAACCTTTGTAATTCCTTATGTATAATGTCCTTATCAGTCTTGTCCAAAATTTAGGGGTCAAATAAAACATTTTGGACGTGTTTTGACGTTATTTTTCTGTGGAAGAGCTTGTGGAAAATTGGTGGTTACATCTTTCTCAGTTACATGGATGAGACAGGAATTCAGGCATCAGGACATGGAATTCATTTGTAAGAAGGTTCTCAGTACAGATGAATTTTATCTAATAAATACAGAATTCTGATAATTGCTAGTTTATCTGTTTGTTAAATGGTGTTTTTATTATTCGTGTTATTTCATGTAATTAAATATTTATTGGCATAAATTTGATTGTAATATAATTTATGTGTCTCCAGAATCTATAGTGATGATCCCTTCTGTATTTCTGTTGGTGATGATGGCAGTATAAGTGGTGGTGTTCTTTTTTGATCAGTCTTGCCAGGGTTTATCTAACATATTTAACTTTTGGAAAAAAAATCCATTTAGTATG
>NW_007784400.1:0-2800 GCF_000696425.1 Galeopterus variegatus
TTTTTTTTTTTTTTTTTTTTTTTGGTACTAGGTCCTTGAAATCATCCTGTGTGTATTTTACACAAACAGCAAATCTGAATTCTTTTTTTCTTTAATTTAAGAATTATTTTTTCTTTTTTGGTGGCTGGCCAGTACCGGGATCCAAACCCTTGACCTTGGTGTTACAAGGCTGTGCACTAGTCAACTGAGCCAACTGGCCAGTCTTTGAAAAGTATTTTTATGCGGATACGTAATTTTGATGCAGAAAAGCGGACTTTGATATTCTTGCCCATCTGACCTCATTCAGCTCTTTTCTCATTTGTTAGTTTCATATCAGTTTCGCTGCCCTTCTAGCTATTTCTCTAACACACTAGGCACCTTTCTCGCCCTAGGGCCTTTGCATGTACTGCCCCCTCTGCCTGGAGCTTGTCCCATAGATATAATTACAGCTGCCTCTCTCACCTCGTGCAGTCTTGACTCTAAGTCACCCCACCGAGGCCCTCTCTGACCTCTGTGTCTGAACTAACATTTCCCCCCCTCAACCCTTTCTACCCTCTTCTCTCTCTCCCCCTTAGCACCAGCCGCTCTGTCGTTTATTTCATTGATAGATAAACTAGAATGTCAATTTTATAAGGACAGGAGTTTTTGTTTTGTTCACAACTGTGTCCCCAGCACTGAGCCTGTTTTATAGTTGATGTTTAATATATTATAGCTGAATGAATGGAAAAATGAGTCGATGAAGAAATGATTGAGCTTAATCAACAACAAACTTTCAAGCGTAGACATACAATACATTAGATTAAAGCTCTGCAGGGGTGGTAGAAAGCAAATAAAAATTCAAGGAGAAAAGGGAATGCCATAAAATTTCCAACTGTTAAAGAACTCATTCATGTGTTTTTAAACGGGTGAAGGTGGAAATCAAACCAGTATGGTATTTATATTCTATTGGATCCATTTCTCAATGTATATAAATAAATATAAATGTTATTAAATGTCAATATTTATAATCCCCTGAAAATAATAAATTTTGCAACTACTTAAACTCAGGCTGAAAAATTTGAGATGACAACTTACAAATCCGGGAGGGTCATGTGACATGGCTACAGTGAAAAAGATGGAAAATTCCAAGTGTTGGCAACTGGAACTTATATGCATTGCTGGTGGGAATATAACACAGTGTAACTTTGGAAAACTGCTTGGCAGTATTTACTAAAACTGAACACTCACGAACCCCATGATCCAGCAATTCCACTCCTCGGTACATGCCCAACTGCAATATGCACACATGTTCACCAAAAGGCGTGTACCAGAAGCATCATAGCAGCACTGTTTGTAATAGCCCCAAACTGAAACTGCCCAAGCGCCCATCAAACATAACTACATTGTGGTAATTTACACAGTGGAATACTATAAGGCAATGAAAATGAACGATGACTGCACACAATACCGCGGGTGAATCTCACAAACATAATGTGGAGTAAAAGAAGCTAGACACAGAAGGGCACGTTCTACACGTTCCCACTTACGAAACATTCAAAAACAGGCAAAACAAATCCATGGTGCTAAGTGTCAGAACAGTACTTACCTTTGAGAGTTAGAGACTGGAAGGGGCGTAAGGGGGGCTTCTGGGGTGCTGGTGATGTCATGGTCTTTGTCTGGAAGCTGGTTACACGCTGTGTTGGTTTGCTGACTCTGCCATAACAAAGGACCACAGACTGCACGACTTAAACAACACAAATTCATTTTCTCACACTTCTGGAGGCTAGAAGTCCTAGCTCTGAGTGTCAGCAGGGTTGGTTTTATTCAGAGCAGAGACTCCCCCCCACCCCACAGACACACACACACACACGAACCCACACGAGTCACATACACAGGTGCAGCACCCAGAGACACACAGAAACACACCTGTGGACTCATACAGACACACAGACACTCTCAGAAACACACACAACCACACATGGATTCGTGGTGGCTTCCAGAAGTCACACTCCCCCTGACGTTGCTGGCCCTGATGACTTATGGCCTCATCCTCCTCAGGCCTCCAGGACAGATCCCTTTCCCTCCCCCTGTCCCCTCCCCCCCGATCCTGGTATCAGCCAGAAGTGGCCAGTCCTCCACACGCCCTGTGCTGGTCTCACAGGGTGTCTGCCCACCCTCTGTCCCTGGCTCACCCCTTTGTCTGGCTTACCTGCTACTTAAACTTCCCTCTGCTCCTGGCTCTCACTCCAGAGGCTGGCACAGGAGACCTGCAGGTCCTGGGTGACAGAGCCATGTCTCAGGTAAGCGCCCTGCATTCCCCACTCTCAGAGGCCTGAAGGGCAGGCAGGTGGTGGTGAGGAAGGAGATGGAGCCCTGGATTCCAGTCCTGATTTTGTCACTGACCTGCCAAGTGATCCTTGGGCCTCAGTTTCTAGATCTGAAAAATGGGTACCCTCAACCTTTACTATATCATGTCTGTCAGATGGCCAACACCACACCTGAGGGAAACCCAATGCACACTTGTCCAGAGACCAAAAGCGTGTCAGCTCATGGACATTCTGTGTTTATTTTGTTCATCCGTAGTACATTTTAAGACAATGCATGGAGATGGAGCCCTGGATTCCAGTCCTGGTTTTGTCACTGACCTGCCAAGTGATCCTTGGGCCTCAGTTTCTAGATCTGAAAAATGGGTACCCTCAACCTTTACTATATCATGTCTGTCAGACGGCCACCACCACACCTGAGGGAAACCCAACGCACACTTGTCCAGAGACCAAAAGTGTGTCAGCTCATGGACATTCTGTGTTTATTTTGTTCATCCGTAGTACATTTTAAGACAATG
>NW_007784401.1:0-427 GCF_000696425.1 Galeopterus variegatus
AAAAAAAAAAAAAAAAAAAAGGAAAAAAAAAAAAAAAAAAAAAGAAAGTGTGAGAAAGTGGACTGATTTTCTGTCCGTCTTGTGGCATGCTTTGGAATTATTTTGTTGAATAAGTTCACAAAGACTGACTTGCCATGTGGCCCATATAATAATAGAGTTGACAGTGTAGGAAAAATAATTGTGGGTATTTGAGGTTTCTAGTTATTTGAGTCATTCTCTCTCTCTCTCTCTCAGTGGGAGGGGCAGTATAGGGAGGGTGTTTCCGAATACCTATGAACTTACAATTAATGTAAACCAAAGTCAAATCTCAGACCAGATTTCTCAGAGAGATATTCTTCTCACTGAACTTTAATCAATATATTATAATGTGTTGGGCCGGCCCGGTGGCGCACTGGATAGTGTGCCGCTTGGGAAGCGCGGCGGCGCT
>NW_007784401.1:2032-2800 GCF_000696425.1 Galeopterus variegatus
TATATATATATATATATATATATTATAATGTGTTAAATAGGGTCAAAAATGCTAAACTGTGGTATATTCAAAAATCACCTTGTTCAAAACAAAGCTTCACCACCCATGGCTTGAACATCAGATTCTCATCAGAGTGACTATGAAGGCTTCCTTTAGAAAAAAAGATGGTTCTGAACCTTGATGAACACACTTATGTCACTGCTTACAGTCTCCAGCCTCTTGAGGTAGGGACCTGACTATTCTAGATACTAGGCGGGTTTAGTAGGGAAACAAGGACCCCTGAAAATTTGTGAGTATAAAGTGCTTGATCATCACAGGGATTCCCCAGAAGATGGGATCTGGAGATATAAAAGAAAGAAGGATAACAAGGAGGAGATAGAGAACATTATAAACAGATGATAATGCAACAGAGAAAGAAATCAAACTTAAAGTGAGATAAAATGAATAATCACAATAGAACCATTGTGCATCACTATTACATTAGAAGCGGGTTATCAGAATTAGGACCATGAATCTACCGTAATTGCTCTTCATGTCCAGAATGCCATACCCAAAAGAAATGCTTCAGTTTTAAACTTGCTGAGCCTCTCTGCTGCGACTGACACAAATACTGCTTCCTCCCTACTGAAAATCTGTACTTCTTTAAGGATTCCACTTCCTCCTGAGCCCTTTAACTCTTTGGTATCCCTGGGATTTATTCTGTTCTTCTTATTCTATTTATTCTTCTTAGATGATCTGATCTACTCCCATGATTTTAGCTTTGATTTC
>NW_007784402.1:0-276 GCF_000696425.1 Galeopterus variegatus
TAACCACAGTTCTGTTCTCTCCTTCTGAAAATTCAACATTTTCTTTCTTTCTTTCTCTCTTCCTCCTCTTTGTTTTCATTCTTTCTCTCTCTTTCCTTTCTTCCTTCATTCTTTCTTTCTTTCTTTTATTTTTAAGCTCCTGCCTCTGAGTGAGCACATGCAGTATTTCTCTTTTGTGCTGGTTGCTTCACTTAACATAATTTTCTCCAAGCTCATATACACTGTTGTGATTGGTAAAATTTCAATCTATTTTATGATTAAGTAGTGTTCCATTGA
>NW_007784402.1:2347-2800 GCF_000696425.1 Galeopterus variegatus
AAAAAAGAAGAGAGAACAACCCCAAATAACAAAAATCAGAGATGAGAAAGGAGACATTACAACCCATACCACAGAAATACAGAGACTCATTAGAGATCTTTTTGAACAGCTATACACAACAAATTTGATAATGTGGAGGAAATGGATAAATTTCTGGACACATACAAACAATCAGACTGAACCAAGAAGAAATAGAAAACCTGAACATTCCATGTTTAGGTTTGGAATTGGAAGAATTAACAGTGTAAAAATGTCCATCCTTTTTAATTACTATTTTTTGTTATTTCTGTCTTCCCTCTCTTTTTAGTTAGTCTAGCTATTGGTTTGTCAATTTTGTTCTCTTCAAAAAAAAACTTTTTGTTTTGTTGATATTTTGTATCATGTTTTCGTTCTCTGTTTCATTTAGTTCTGCTGTGATCTCAATTATTTCTTTCTGCCTACTAATATTGGGAT
>NW_007784403.1:0-653 GCF_000696425.1 Galeopterus variegatus
AGTTCAAGTACAGCCATGCATTACTTAATGATGACGGGGATACGTCCTGGGATGCGTTGTTGGGCTATTTTGTAGTTGTGTGAACATCACAGAGTGTACTTACACAAACCCAGCTGGTAACCTGCTACACACTTGGACTAGTGAACTAGCCTGTTGCTCCTACGTGAGTAATGCTTTGTGCTACAACATTACGACAGCTACAACGTCACTAGGCTGCAAGAATTTTTCAGCTCCATTATAATCTGATGGGACCACTGCTGCACATGCCGTCTGTTGTTGACCAAAACGTTGTCATGTAGCACATGAGTGTGTGTAATTTGATAAATGTTGACATGTGTATGCACTGTGAAACCATCACCACAATCAAAAATGCATCTGTCACCCCAAAGAATGCATCTGTCACCCCAAGTACATTTCACTCTCCAAATATGGGCACACGCTTAACTTCTCCCTGCCTCAGTTTCTCTTGTATAAAATGAGTGCATGTAAAGAATAGGTGTATAGAACTAGATATCACGTCCCTTGCCCGTCAAACTGTCTATTATTCTTTTTTTCTTGGCTCATCACCCTATCAGATATTAGGAATGAGTATTACATGAATCCAAAATACCATCTCTGTCTATAAAATCCACAGATGAAACCTGTAGGTAAAA
>NW_007784403.1:2274-2800 GCF_000696425.1 Galeopterus variegatus
GAAAGTAATTGTTGGCTCTCATCTGTTACTGCATTTAAAAAAAAGAAAAATCCCCAAGGGAATGCCTTAGAATCACACCTGTCTGTCGAGCTCAAACCTCTGAGGCTTGGTCAGCTGGTGCTGGTATGCAGTAACCTGGCTGGTCTCGCCATGGTCACTCATGCATCTGTGATCAGCTGGCAGGTCAGCGGGCAGCTGACTGATCTGGGGGCTCATGCAGACGGCTCTGCTCTGTGCTGTCTCCCACTCAGCAGTCGGGCTTGGGCGCATTCCCAGGGGGCTCAGTTTCCAAGAGAAGCAGAGTGGAAGCTGCAGGCCTCTGGGGCTCTGGCTCAGACCATCCACTGCATCCCTTCAGCCAGTCTATTGATTCCAAATCACAGGGTCGTCCCAGATTCAAGGGGTTGGGAAACAGACTTCACCTTTTGATGGGAGAAGCTGCAAAATATTGTAGCCATTTTTGCAATCCAGTGCCCCAATTTAAAAACTGAGACAGTATTCCTCAGGGAAAGAGCTGTAAATAAGG
>NW_007784404.1:0-2800 GCF_000696425.1 Galeopterus variegatus
CCAGGAGCCAGGCTTGCACTATTTTGCTGGTACTTGGCCCAGGAAGGCTACTGGTGGGTAAGGGGTTGAGGTGGGTACCTCGAGAGGCAGGGACTGAGGGTGATGTTGAGAAGTGATGTTGGAGCACATCTTACGCCTCTATGAAGAATCAGCATTAAATGCCAGCCAAGCACCCGGCATCACCAGCCAATAAATGTCATAGAGTAGGATCAGTTCAGAAAAAAATACTTTCTAACCTCTCTCTCCACCCACACACCCCAAGCTTCGACATAGCTGAAGATCAAAGGCCCAAAAGAAGGAGAATCACAGGTGTGTGCAAACGGCCTGTGCCCCACTCCCCAGCACAGACCCTTGAGCTAGGAGTCAGATTTGGTCTCTGAGGAGGAAAAGAGCTTTCGTGAAAACAACCAGAAGTGTCCAGTAATTCCAAATATCCTTAAAACTATTTCAGGGTTGCCTGAGCTAACTGGTACTAGACTTCTCCTCTCTTCCCCCAAGGAAAAGCTTCTCAACTCAACTTCTCATAGAACCCAGGCCCACAAGATCTCCAGGTGTGGGACAGTTGGCATTTCCTGGCATTCTTCTAAACACCTGGCACCTAAGCTAAGAATGCTTGGTGCCTGAACCCCAAATGTTTACTCGCCCATGAAAGCCACTTGTATACTTGTCCTATTAAAAGGGTGAGCAACTGAAGGTCCCTGTCTTCTTAGAGTAGAGCCCCACAGCAAATCTAGCAGTGCCTTGGCTCAAACATGACTCTTTTTTCTGCAAGATGCTGAAAAAAATAAGAACTCATACATCTGCTGACACGTCTATCTCTGAGTTGCCACTTGAACTAAGTGCCAGTTTCTGTTATTCCTAACCACATTAAGATAAATGTGAGATTCAAATTTTAAATTGGGCTGTATTGTAATGAATTGGACTTGACTGGGTGTTTTTGTTTGTTTGTTTTTAATAACAGAAAGTGACTATATAACTATGGGATCCACTCAAGATGTTAAGATATGACAAAGGGAGACTCAATATAACACAACAAATAGTTGGAGACAAAATAAAAGCATGTTATGTTTGTGCCCTACCATGTTTAGACTGTTCAACACACTGACTTCACATATATAGTCTCATTTAATGCCAACAATGACCCTACAAAGTAGATAGTATTATTAGATACATTTTACATATAGAGTGACTTAAAATTAAAGGAAGTACTGTAGATTTTTATACTTTTTGGCTGCTCAGCATCTCAAGCCCTTTTCTACATTTGTAGAATGCCCTGCCTGATGAGTAACTCTTGTTGGAAGGCAGAGACTGACTTCCAATACAGAAGTTGAAAATACCAAATACTCATTTTTCCTATATTCCCTGATAGCTGTAGCTATTGACATTGGAGAGTCTCCACCAGCAGATGTGCCCATGCCAGAGTTTACCCAGAATCTAAAGATACAAAGAAATAGGGTTTGTGTGGCAAGCCATTGTAGTGAAAGCAGCATCAGGAGTCCTATGCTTCACCCGATTTCCAGAGGCAGGAATCTCAGCAGCTCCAGCAGCAATGCTGAGGTTGGGAATGACTCAGTGACTATGGGGTTGGGGATGCACATACAATAGTGGGACCACTGGAGATGGGAGAGGTGACTTCATCTGTTCAGTTCTGTGTCTTGATTTGTAATATGGAGTTTGGTTAGGTAACCTCCACACTGGTTCTTTGGTGTTTCTGTTGTCTATGATAACTAATAAGTTTGTTTTCTGATTAAATTAGCTAGGGTTAGTTTCTATTGCTAGAAACTAAGGAACCTGACTGACTCAGAATGTTAAAAATTGCTCTCTTATCACACATAGGGTAAATGGCAGAGCTGGGCATCCAGTCTTCACTAGGCCACCCTGAGTGATAGGATTGTCTTATGGGCTACACTCATATGTTGTAGTCCTAACCCCCAGTTGTTTAGAATGTCTATGTCTTAATCTGTTTTCTGCTGCTGTAACAGGAAACCTGAGACTGAGTAGTTAATAAAGAAAATAAATTTATTTGGCTCAGGGATGGAGGTTGGGAAGTCCAGGACTGAAGGGCTGCATCTGGTGAGGGCCTTCTTGCTGCATAATCCCATGGCAGACAGCAGAAAGGTAAGACAGTGCAATACAGAGAGAAAGAGGCACCTTTATAAGCCCACTCTCACAGTAATGAACCCACTCCTGAGATAATAACATTAATCATGTAATCACCTCTTAAAGATCCCACCTCTCAACACTGTTGCCCTGGGGATTAAGTTTCCAACATATAAACTTTGGGGGACACATTCAAACCATAGTAGTCTATATTTGGAAAAGAGTCCTTAAAATGGTAATTAAGTTAATATGAGGTTATTAGGGTGGCCCCAATTCAACATGACTGGTGTCCTTACAAGAATGCAAAATTTGAATATAGACACATCCATCTTCCATGTAAAGACAAAGGGAGAAGACAGCCATGTACAAGCCAAGGAGAGAGGCCTCAGAAGAAGCCAACCCTGCTGACACCTTGTAATTGGACTTCAAGCCTCCGGAACTGAGAGACCATAAATCTCTGCTGTTGAAGCTGCCCAGTCTATGGTACTTTGTTACAGCAGCGCAAGCAAGCTAATACTGGGAATGAGGAATATGAAAGAATTTAAGATGATCTCAAAGTTGGTCTATTAGGCCACTCAGCACCCGACCTCACAGCTGCTGCCCTTAGCATCAGGCCAGGCCACGCAGCCCTGCCACCAGGATTTGGGGTCTGGCGACTGCGGTATCTACCGGGGAGGGGGCTGTCGCCTCCCCGGCCCCG
>NW_007784405.1:0-495 GCF_000696425.1 Galeopterus variegatus
GGGTTGCTGTAAGAATTAAATGGGCATACATATGATAAATGTTTGCTATACACCAGGGGCTGGATATGCAATTTCCTGTTCCCACCACATTCAAGATAAAGCACCTCTAAATTAGAGATGTTTGCATATGTTAGATCTTTAATCCAGCTCATAGACATGTCTACTACCTGGGTGCACAGCCTCATCCAGTACAATTAATCCAGGAGTTGTGCATCTGAGATTGTTGAGTGGAATTGTTAAATCTAGAAGTAAATGGAGGCTCATGACCAATGGAATTCTTTTGTTCCTCAGGTTATGGATAAAAACGTAGCACAACTCCAGGAGACTTAACCGCATTCCAGAAATGAATGAACTCAATGGGACATAGGTAAATACAAGTGCAAATTAAGAGAAATAGATGAAGGAGGAGAGAAAATTCCTTTGGCTCTTGTTTGTCCTGTAGTGTCTCAGTTCAAAATTCCTCTTTGAGGGTTTTCTGACCCTGGTGATACAGGG
>NW_007784405.1:2447-2799 GCF_000696425.1 Galeopterus variegatus
GGTTAGGGCTTCAATACATGCATTTTGGGGAGACACGAACATTCATTCCATAACAGTGGCCATGGCCCTAACAGAAGCTCCAGCAATTAAAATGTACTCAGGTGCCATATGTCCTTTCTACTCGTGTGGTTCATGAACCAGCAGCATTGGTGTTCCCTGGGAGCTCGTTTGAAATGCAGAATGTTGGGCCCCAGCCCAGCTAGACCCACTGTACTAAGCCTGCATTTTAGCAAGATCTCCACGTGATTGGTATGAACATCTATGCCTGAGAAGCGCTGTAATACTTTTCTCGGTCCTAGCAATGCTTCTGATTCTCAGAAATTTTAGAAAATTAGTTTGCAAAATAACCAAA
>NW_007784406.1:0-410 GCF_000696425.1 Galeopterus variegatus
CCGGCCAAGTTAACATAAAATTAACTATAACACAAACCAAAAGTTTTCTTTTTTTTTTTTGCCTTACTTTATACTTTATTGAAAGTTAAAGAGGGAGCTGTATCCAAGGCTCATCTTTTGAGTTCACATTACTTGAATACAGACTCGTGAATCACAGCTTTCACCACTACCACCCCATTGTAACCACCGCACATGCTAATGTTGGCTCTGTATTATTCACTACAGTGTTCCTAATTCTGGTTAATTAACAAATATTTATTGAGTGCGTATTAAGTGCCATGCATTATTCCAGGTGCTGGTCATAATAGCGTTTTTTTTTTTTTTGCAGGGCTCGCATCTGATTGGAAACCACAGACAATAATACACAAATAAACAAACACTATATAAGGTTAAGTCATAACAACAACTAT
>NW_007784406.1:619-2799 GCF_000696425.1 Galeopterus variegatus
CACAGACAATAATACACAAATAAACAAACACTATATAAGGTTAAGTCATAACAACAACTATGATAAAAAATAGAGCATGGTATTGGCACAGAGCATAGCAGGGAGGACTATGTTAAATAGTGTGGTCAGGGAAGCCTTTCTGTGAAGGTAATGCTTCTGTTTCTCCAAGATTCTAAAGAAGTGTTGGGGAAGTGATCAAAGTAGGCAGATATCAGGGGGAAGTGCGTTTTATTTAGAGGCACTAGCAACTGAGAAGTACTGAAATGGTGCTGCCGTCATGTGTTTAAGGAATAGCAGAGGCCAATGTGGTTAGAGCAGAGTGAAAAACAGAGGGGAGGGAAGAAACGAGGTCAGAAGTAATGAGGAGCAGGTCGTGGTTGGAGATTTCCGAAACCCAAGCACATGTATGTATTCAAGCACAATATTATCAATATTAAGGTGATTTTACTCTTGAACAGAGAGAAAAGGAATTTTGGATCTTACAATATAGGTCAAGTGTAAATGCCTCTCTGAGCTAGTCAGATAAAGAAAATGCATCAGGCATGTTGGTAGAAACTGGTGACCTGGATAGTAAAGGCCTTGTCAAAAGGGGTTTCTGGTACCAAACTATAGCAGGCTATCATCATACAGGGAATTCGGCCTACAAGTTGTGAATTTGAGACTTCTGATAAAATGTTTTGTTGTATAGATTATTATGTACTTAGGGAAAGGCATATGCATTTTTAAAATTCTCTTTATGCTGGGTATTGTAAAAGAAGTTTTCACATATGTTGTCTCATTAAATCCTCTCAATAAAATTATATTGTGGGTACTTTTGAAAGAAGAACATAGTCAGGTCAGAGGTGGTTACCTCATAAAATCAGCAGCAGCCATGGCAATAAATTGGAGCTCTCAATTGACACATTCTTTGCTAAGAGAGAGTTAGGTCAGTGAAATGATGTGTTTAGATAGGACTCATCCAGTGTTGTCCAAGCTGCTACAGTTTGATATATATCAGGTGCCAGACTTATTGAAAGATTATTATGCTTAAATTTCAAAACAGTTTTCAAGAACTAATTAAATACTCTTAAACCCTTGACATACACCAAGGGTATAAAATAATTGAGTGAAAAAGTTAGTTTTGGAAAAAAATTTTTTCTTGTGAGCTACACTGTGAGCCCCACTCCCAGAAGGAAAAGGGATAGGGCTATTGGCCTATCATCAAAAGCCCAGGAAGAAAGGATGGCTTCTATAGGAGTAACCCAGGAAACATTTGTCTCCTGATTCCTATTTGGAAAAATCTCAAAAGCCAGAGATGCTTTGACTGATGGCAGAAGCTAAGGAGAAGTTGCTGCTGCATTATCAAGTTGTGGGAAATAATGTATAGAACAATCGTAGCCATATACATGAGCATAGTGATGTGGATTGTATTTGATTCTGTACAAAGAGGAAGAAACCCAACTCAGCATTGCTAGATATCTACTGACTGCAGAAACACTAAGATATGAGCTTATAATACATCATTTGCATTAGAAGAAATTCAGATGGGAAGACCCCAGCAAAAGGGGATTTCTTGAAGAACATACAAAAGTGTTCTAATGTGGATCAATTTAAACATTGTTCAAGTTCACAGAACTTGAAGCCAGCTTATGGCATTAGCGGTCAAGTAAGAAATTCACCACCCGCTATAATTCACCCCATTCTATTCCCCAGCAAGGGAAAGCACAAACTTCCCTCATCACAATGATGTTGATGTGTAGAAAATGCTACTGAGAGTTTATTATTGCATTAGTAGGCATTGAATCATTTTTGATCAAACTAGTGCAACTGAAATTCTTCATACATAATTTTTCTTTGCCTGAAAGTAAAAATCCTTCAGAACTCTTCCACAGGCATTCCTTAAGTCAGGAGTTAGCAAACTTTTTCTGTAAAGGGCTGAATAGTAAATATTTTACACATTGCGGGCCAAATGGTCTTTGTCACAACTATTCGACTTGGCCACTGTAGTATGAATGCCTCAATAGACAATACATAAATGAATGGGAGTAGCTGTGTTCCAATAAGCTTTAATTTACAAAACGAGCAGTAGGCTAGATTTATCCCATGAGCCTTAGTTTGCCCATGCTTGCCCTAAGTGGTGGAAGCAACCATATTCCCTAGTTTTATATGAATATTCTTGAAATAGTAAGGAGTCCAACTGC
>NW_007784407.1:0-308 GCF_000696425.1 Galeopterus variegatus
TAGATGACAAACGGAAGCTCATGCCTGGTCTCTCCTGGACTCTGCCCTATGCTCCTCTTCTTTTTGCTGATTTTAATCTGTGTCCTTCCACCGTAATAAACTGTAAGTGTGAACACACACACAAAATATTTTTTTCTGTACACCCCCCACCCCTGTTTCTTGCAGGACTCCAACTATAAGTATATTTGGACTATTCATATAATTATATGCTCCTTGAAGCTGTTCCATAGTTCCCAACCAAATGAACACATGCTCAATTAATTTTTCAGTCTTTTTTCTCTGCAATGCCCATTCTGCTGTTGATCTCA
>NW_007784407.1:2442-2799 GCF_000696425.1 Galeopterus variegatus
TTTTTTTTTTGAGAAAGCAACAAGATGACTTTAAAATTTTTAATGAAAGGCAAAGGAAGCAGAATAGTCAAGTGTTAGAAAGAAGAATAAAGTCGGAGAACTCACACGACTTGATAACCAGTACTATAAAGCTATAGTATTGGAGAAAGGATAGATACGTGGATCAGTGGAACAGAATAGAAAGTTTAGAAACAGACCCACACATACATGGTCAATTAATTTTTAACCAGGGTACAAAGGCAATTCAATAAATACCCACATGCAAAAGAATCAACTTCAATCCATCTTTCACATCCTATATAAAAATTAACTCAAAATGCATCAGTGGTGCCAAAGGTTGAGGACAGGGGTGGGGGA
>NW_007784408.1:0-287 GCF_000696425.1 Galeopterus variegatus
TTCTGAGAAGTGGGAGGGCATGAATTAGGGTACATGTATAGGGTAGAGAACATGAGTCAGAGAGAAACAGATGAGGTTTAAGTGGAGGAGGATAAAGTCAGCTTGGGTATGTGATCTAGGAAATCCATGTCCCTGCAGGGCTGTGGGTTAAGATGGGAAAAGATCATGGATGAGTTTAAGAAGCTGCATCCCCTTCTCTATGGGGAAGAAGAAGAACATTTAGAAAGACTGAAGAGTGACCGTCAAGTGATTTTTGATAAATACTGGGAAAGTGAATTCAAAGTGGA
>NW_007784408.1:2491-2799 GCF_000696425.1 Galeopterus variegatus
TTTTTTTTTTTTTTCCCCCTGTATGGCTCAGGGAGCCATGTTTTGAGGGCTCAATGCAGAAGTTTCTAGAAAATAGCTACCTATGTTTTCAGGATTCAAAATCATAAGCAGATTAAGGTGTGTAGATGACTTTGTTCCAGATGGTAGGTGAGAGAGGCAAGTACCTCTGAGAGGTAGGGGGTGGAAGTAGGCAAAGAATTGTAAAGAAAAAAAAAATCTTTACGAATGAAACAACTCCATCCCAAGATTATGGAGGTACATACAAAAAAATATCATGAAAGGTTTTATTTATTTATTTATTTATTTAT
>NW_007784409.1:0-361 GCF_000696425.1 Galeopterus variegatus
GATCTAAGTAAACTCATCAGACCAAGCTCATCGATATAAGTAAACTCATCAGACCAAGCTCATTGACTTATGTTAACTCATCAGACCAAGATGATCGATCTGAGTAAACTCATCATACCAAGCTCTTCGATCTAAGTAAACTCAACAGAACAAGTACAACGATCTAGGTAAACTCATCAGACCGAACTCATCAATCTTAGTAAACTCAAGAGAGCAATCTCATCAATCTAAGTTTACACATTAGACCAAGCTCATCGATCTAAGTAAACTCATCTGACCCACCTCATTGATCTAAGTAAACTCATCAGACCAAGCTCATTGATCTAAGTTAACTCATCAGTCCAAGATATTCGATCTAAGT
>NW_007784409.1:1254-1551 GCF_000696425.1 Galeopterus variegatus
TCATCGATCTAAGTAAACTCATCAGACCAAACTCATCAATCTAAGTAAACTCAACAGACCAAGCCCGTCGATCTAAGTAAAATCAACACACCAAGCACATCGATCCAATTAAACTCATCAGACCGAGCTCATCGATCTAAGTCAACTCATCTGATCAAGCATATCGAGCTAAGTGAACTCATCACACCAAGCTCATCAATCTAAGTAAACTCATCAGACGAAGCTCATCGATCTACGTACACACAATGGACAGAGCTAATCGATCTAGGACAACTAATCAGACTAAGCTAGTAGATA
>NW_007784409.1:2432-2799 GCF_000696425.1 Galeopterus variegatus
AGCAACTCGATTTAAGAAAACTAATCAGACCAAGCTAATCGATCTAGGAAAACTCATCAGATCAAGCTCATCGACTTACGTTAACTCATCAGACCAAGATGATCGATCTGAGTAAACTCATCAGAGCAAGCTCATCGATCTAATTAATCTCATCAGACCACGATCATCGATCTAAGAAAAATAATAAGACCAAGCTATTAGATCTAGGAAAACTAATCCGACAAAGCTAATCGATCTAGGAAAAATAATCAGACCAAGCTAATTGATCTAGGAAATATAATCAGACCAAGGTAATCGATCTAGGAGAACTAATCAGGCCAAGCTAATCGATCTAGGAAATATAATCAGACCAAGGTAATCGATCTAG
>NW_007784410.1:0-2799 GCF_000696425.1 Galeopterus variegatus
CCATCCACTGAAATATGGAAACAGTAAATCCAGGCCTGAGCCTGAGCAGAACCAGAAGGCATGAGTAAGCTGCATAGGCAGAGTCAGACCCCATGTCACCCACCGTGGTTGTACCTGCACCTGTCCCTCAGTACATACCCGCTCAGCTGAGGGAGGAGAAAAACATTCAAGCTAATTTAAGGATGGATCTATTGGTGTGTGTGTGCAAACAGATAGTCATACTCTGGGGTGACCTTGAAAGACAGCAGAAAGGGGAAATCCTTCCACTGGGCAGAGTCTTGAGTGGGGACCCGGCCTATCCAATTTGCATAGAGAAAGGTAGCTTGAGGTAAGAATATACATGATCTCATGGGCAGTGATGAGTGGCCTGGCGGGCTGGTCAGGGATCTGGAAGATTGAGGTCAAGGTGGTCTGGGGAAGAGGCATTTGGATAGATACCTAGGATTGAACACAAAGCATGAAAATAGTTTTATTACATGTTAACACTTTAGCACCCACCAGGAAGCAAAATGACTTAGCCCATTGAAATTAGCCAGTCTGTCACTTGCCACCCCAGAACTGGAACAATGGGCATAAGCATGAGGGGCCACGGCAGCAGAGATAAGGATACACAGGGACCTAACCACATGAACTCCACCTCCCAAGGCTGGCCCAGGGACAGTCACCTCTGAGTGTGTACCTACCAGCAGCAGTGGGCAATGCTGAGCCCGTCATGACAATATCCTTGGGGAGGCGATGTCAGAACAGGTTCTCTGGGAAGCAGACACCAAGATGAGGTTAGAAATGCAGGAGATTTGCTGGGGGTGGTGCCTGTAAGAGGCAGAGGAGGGAGGATGCAGAGGAAGGCAAGGAGAGCCCCAGACCAGGATGCAGGTCTGGTGCCTGTGAAAGGAGAGGTCAGAGGCAATGGGCTGGGTAGAAGCTCAGATGGTGCTGCAGCTTGCAGAAAGTCTCGGCCAGCCCAACCGGGAGCTCCTGTGCAAAGAAGGCCGTAGAGGAGTCTCACAGCAGAAATGATGGGCCATTTTACCAATGCCCGGCTCAGTCGTTGGCTGGGAGTTGCCCGGGACGACGTGCCCATCCTCAGCTCAGACACTGATGCAGATCCTGAAGGTGCCCACAGCTGGGGGCTGTCAGCTAACTGCACTCCAAGATGGGGTGGGGAGGTTCCCTCTAGAAGGGAGAAAAGAGGGTGTGTCTCTGACTGCCACAGAGACCAGCTGGTCTCTTAGGGCCAGCCAGGCTTCTTGGGACCCCTTCTGTGCTGACAGGACCCGTGGCTCGTTCTCACAGGAATGTGCACCTACCCTGGGAAGGGCTTTGCCCCTCCTGCCTGCAGGACACAGCCAGTGCCTCTCTGCAGGAGAATGGCCTGTGAGAAGAGGGTGCCATCCCCCAGGATGAATCAGACCTCTACATGGTGCTATGCCCCCAAAAGTTAGACCGCATGGGACCAAGGAGTAGAAACAGGAGGGGCCCCACTTAATACCATTCCTATGTCCCCTGGGGAATTCATGCTACTGTCATTACAGCTCTGGCTCTGCAGGGTCAGAGGTCATCATTGCACGTGAGCTGCTCTCCTGCCAGGAGATACAGAAAGAGTACCACTGAAGCACCAGCTCTGGCTGCTGCCTGGGCCCTGGACTCCTCACATCTGGGGACCAGAGCCAAGAAGACATGTGGTGAGGGCACCTGACCCTGATCAGGGATGTATGACTGTGGGAACACAGTGGCAGGAAGGAGCTCAGGTGACCCACATGGGCACCTCTGACCCTGTTGTGACTTTGACTGGACATGTCAGCAACACAGCCTCTGGAGGATACGGCCACCAGAGTGCAGAGCCCTCAGAATGGAGGTCTGCTCACACTGGCAAGTGAGCCAACAAGCCCAGCAGAGGTGTGGGCTGAGGTGGGGCGATCTAGGGTAGACACAGAGAGGGGACCGTGAATCTCAGGTGTGGACCCAAGACCATCTGCACAGATGTGGCCTGTGGGTCGTCCTTCTCACACCCCCCTCTAAGTTTCTCTTCAGGTAAGGAGCCTCCTGATCTCTAAAGGAGCTGCTCCCCAGCAGTGCTGGAAAGTGGGACCCTGTGGCTCAGCAGAGGGTCACAGAGTCCTGCAGGTGCGCTGCTGGGACATCCCCTCAGGAAGGGGCTCATCCTTCAGCACCAAGGTGTGTGGCCACCTATCCCCTTGAGACCCCTCAGCTCCCAGTGCCCTCAAGATCAGCCTCAGCCCTCAGGCCAGGGTGGTGTTTCCCCCGGGCAGCCCTAGCTGAAGGCTGAGTGCTGTGGGTACCAGGACCCGGCTATTTCCACAAACAGGGAATTGCCCAGTGGGAGATCTGCTCGAGGACTCTCCGTGGGATTGTCGGAGACTTTTCCAGATCTGCTCTGCAGTTGCAGGCTCTCCCCGCCTGCTTTCCTCCATGGTGTGAGGTCTGCTCTGTGGTCTGGGCTCTTTATGCCAACCCTGCTTCCTCCCATTTATCCTTCACAGGCTTCCCCAGCACGCACAGAGAGGGGCTGTCATCCTCCTCCTCACATACGAGAGCGTTGGGGCAGAGTCTGAGAACATGCACGGGGGCCGGTGGAGGCAGGACCAGGACTTGGTCTGGGAGCTCTGGATCCAGCGTCATGTGTGCGGCTGAGGGCAGCCAGGAGCAAGCTGGACAGGGCAGGAAGGAGAGAAAATCGCCTCCTTGGTGAATCCTCCCTCAAGCTCCTTGGCCCAGGGACTGTTGCTGTTTGGGTATTAGTGGCTGGAGAAAGAGAGAGAGAGAGAGAGAGAGAGAGAG
>NW_007784411.1:0-554 GCF_000696425.1 Galeopterus variegatus
GAGCGCCGCCGCGCTTCCCAAGCGGTGCACTATCCAGTGCGCCACCGGGCCGGCCCTAAATATTATCTTTATAGAAGTTGCTGACCCTTGAGATAGGGCAAATGTGATAATTTTTGTCCCTAGGCTTTAAACTTGACTGCCCAAGAGAGGATCTAGTCAACTAATATGTAGATTTATTTCTATTTATGTAAAGAGAAAATGATGGTTATTACTCAGGAGTAAGGTTGTCATTAGAATAGACTAAGTCCAAAAAGGGGACCATCTCTATGAGTTAAACAGAAATCAGTACGTACTGAATGAGCTTAGCCTGATGGAGGAAGTTCTCCCAGAAGCATCGTAATTTATAGAACTCTTACTATACGCTATTTACTTTGTTAGCAACTCAATTAATCTTCAAAACAACCCTGAAAGGTAGGTATTTTAAAGATGTTATAAATGTAGTGCAATTAGCTGAAATACAGACATAAAAAGGTGTGTTGAATATGACTCTAGAGGCAAGAAAGTGTAGAGAAAATACTTCTAAAGTACATTGCAAAGGGCTGGATTTTCTGCCC
>NW_007784411.1:2505-2799 GCF_000696425.1 Galeopterus variegatus
ATATTTGTATTAGAGAAAAACTAGATAGTTACTTAACATGCTTACATCCCCTACCCCTTAATAATTATGTGTAACTTTCTAAATTATTAAATTGGCTTTTATGAACCAGTCTCTTCTGAGTTTAGTTAATGTGGATCGAACCATCTATATACGTAAACTGGTGAAAACAAGTGACTATGGTTTGGAACACACGTTCCACAAGGAAACACTCAAGAAGCACAAGTGACTTCACTCACCCCCACTCACATGACTCTGGCAGATTTCCTGGCCCTAAACCTTGTCCTCTTTTCATCC
>NW_007784412.1:0-409 GCF_000696425.1 Galeopterus variegatus
TTAAATTAACTTTTTTGAGCACTTACTACATGACAAACACTGATAGTATGTTCATATGAGCATGTATTCTCACCTGAATAACAAAAACTATGTCATATCGTACTACTACTTTCCACATTTACAGATAACAAAACTGACTCATAGAAAAGGTAATTTGCAAATTATCTTTTCTAGTTAGTAAATGTATATTACAATATTTTAAGAAACTAGCTTAAGAGTCTGAATACTTGACATTACATGAGAAATAGAGGAAGAATATTTATGTTTAATGTGTAAAAAGTAGAACTTAAATAAGAAATAAGTATATATTTTCTTATGTGGATACATAGACATAGAAAGCTAACATACGATAAATACACTATACCCTTATTTTATTAAATATATTTTCTCCAAGAAAATACAATGTCAT
>NW_007784412.1:2464-2799 GCF_000696425.1 Galeopterus variegatus
GAGAGCTGAGCATAAGAAAATAATTTTTATTAGAGTTGCAAGTGAGAAAAATGAAATAACAAAACAAAAATGCACCAAAATTCTCAGTGTCATTTGGTACAAATCCCTAGTTCCTGAACAACTGAAGAAAATGATACTACTCTCAAAAATATAACCTTATCTGGGCAGACAATATTCAAATCTTCACTCTTTATTTTCAGTTGCTTCATTTCACTGGCCTTTTAAAAATATTTTTCATATTTATTTTAAATTATGCATACCATACCTGTATATAAAATTTAGGTAGGCTGTTCAGCCGAAACACTGACAGATATAAGATAGTAATTGGCTTGCTG
>NW_007784413.1:0-977 GCF_000696425.1 Galeopterus variegatus
TTTTCCTTAATGTATGGTTTTGGATGCCTTTGTCAAAGATTGGTTGACTGTTAAGTATAAGGGTTGATTTCTGGGTTCTCTATTCTATTCCATTTGTCTGCTTTTATGCAAGTACCATATTGGTTTTTTGTTTGTTTGTTTTTGTTGTTGTTATTTTGTATTATAATTTGAAGTCAGGTAGAGATATGTCTCCAGTTTTATTTTATTTTAATTTTTATCAGGATTACTTTCACTATTTAGGGTCTTTTGTTGTTCTTTATGAATTTTAGGATAGGTTTTTATATTTCTATGAAGAATATCTTTGGTATTTTGATGGGGCTTGCACTGAATCTGTAGAATGTTTTGGGTAGTATGGACATTTTCACAGTGTCTTAGTCTATGCATGTCTTTACAGGTGAGGTGAGTCTCTTGAAGGCAGAATATTGTCAGGTCCATCTTTTTAATCCAGTCGGTAAACATGGTGCCCTAGTATCCCTCATCCTGTCCAATGGCCCTTCATTTCTTGATTTAGATGAAAAGAAAAGAAAAAATAATTGAGCAGCAGAACTTGAGAAGGTGGGGCGGGAAGAAAAAAGGAAGTGGTCAAGGTAAACAAGTGAAAACAAATATAGTCACATGCCTTCATTCCCTTTTTGCTTCATGTTGACTCTTACTTCACAACTTACAAATATTTTGATTGCAGGCAGCGCTAGAGGCCACAGGTTCGGATCCTATGTGGGGATGGCCTGTCTGCTCACTGGCTGAGCGTGGTGTGGACGACACTGAGCCAAGAGTTGTGATCCCCTTACAGGTCAAAAAAATAAATAAATAAAGGATTAAGCATAATGAGGACTATCTGATGAGCTAATAAATCCGCTAATCACGATCAAAAAGAAAAGAAGTTCATTATGTGAAATTGAATAACTGATGAAGGTAACATTTTTATGAAGTTTACTTAAAATGTAGTTTCTTCACTGAAAGCTTTGCTTTCAAGATTT
>NW_007784413.1:1638-2799 GCF_000696425.1 Galeopterus variegatus
GTAATTTATTTAATAAAATATATGTGTAAAAAATTTACAGAAAAAACATCATAAATCTTTTCTTATAAAACTTTCCATAAACCTAAAAAGAAATATACAAGCTTAAGATTTACAGTACTTAGTGATGCATACTTGCCATTTCTTTCCAAATTAACCTATAGATTGACTGTAATTCTACCCTAAATCCAAACAGGGAAGATGCTAAAATTTGTTTCGAAAGGTGAAGGCCCCAAAATATCCCACTACCCTGCAAGAAAAATAACAAATCTTCAGAAGATGTTCTACTAGGTATCAGAGCTTATTTATAGGTGTTTCTGACTATAAAACAAATATAAACATGGATAGCATTAAGTTAATGATCCATATATATATGAATTCTTACTTAATGAAATATGTAATACTCAAGAGAGGTGTGTACAGGAGTACCTATTCAATAAATATTGTTGGGACAGATATACTGTCATAAGTCAAAATATGAAATAGGTCTATTCTACTTTTACAGCAAAAATTCATTCCAGGGTGATCACAGATATGAATGTAGAAGTCAATGCAAAAAGACAAAGAAAAATCTAGAATACAAAATAAATGAAAGGAGAAAATAATGTACAAGGCAGAAAAATGTATAGAATAGGGGTCAAGATGGCACATAAAATATGAGACTATTATGTTGGAGGAGAGAAATTTTTCTTAAATAGTATATTAAAAGCACTTCACTGTATAGACAATTTGATATACTGTGCATCATGAAAAATTAGGAAATCTGTACATATAAATACATCATCAAGACAGTGAAGAGACACATCACAATTGGGGAGGAAATACAACACATGTGGGACATAATAGACCATATATTCTGAGATTTGGTTTATACGAATTTCAAGCGGAGGCAACATTAAAATTTTTACTCTCAGAACCTTTACTTAGGGGTTGGAAATGAAAGCAATGTCCTGAATAACAGAAGCCTCTATAATAGATCTTGCTCCTAGTGGTTTGAGGCAGGCACAGTGACTAGACAAGTGCTTATGGGCAATTTGTAAAGTGCTGATAATGTTCTCTTTTCTTTCCTGGAGAAAATAACATAGGGGATTATTATTCAAAAATACTTATCTAAACATTGTCATATTTCATGAAGCATGTCTATTATGTCCCACATGTGTTGTA
>NW_007784414.1:0-1376 GCF_000696425.1 Galeopterus variegatus
TGAATGTTCATATTCAAATCTGTGCCCCACAAATATGTATAATTAATTGTTTCAATAAAAAATGTCAAAAAAAATTCAAAAAGAAGAAGCTTAAAATCCAGTGTGAGAAAAAATTATTACTACTTCAAAAATAGTGAATAAAGGGAGAGATGGGGGTAAATGATGAATGTGGATTGAAAAATTTTAATTCAGAACCAAATTGATACTTTGATGATAAAGTAAGAAGGAGAACTTCAGTGCTGAAATGGATACCACAATATTCTCTGATATTTGGGGAAAAGAGCTGAGACCAAATTAAACAAACAGCAAACGAACAGCTGAAGAATCGCAGGGGTCAGTCCCTCCTTGGCTTTCCCTTCTTTGTTTAGTGTCCCTACTTTTAGCATGACATATTTCATTAGCTTAATCTCTACAAGTAGAGAACTTTGAGGTTTGATAGACATTACATTTCTCTATATGCTGGTGGCTTTGTCACTTTCCAGCATTGTGACCTTGACAATTTTAGCTCCCTGGATCTTACCTTCTTTATCTTTAATGAGTACATAAACATCTATCTCTTATGGATGCATGATAAGTAAATTAACTAATTATGTAAAGTGCTTAGACACCCTGTAACCTCTCAAGAAACTTAGAATTTATTATCATTATACAATTTTTAAAATTTCATTTTTCTTCTTCACTGATAACTTAAATTTGGCCCCTCAAAAAAGGGGAAACATAAATGAAATAGCTACCTAGAAAAAGGTTAAAATAATATAAAAATAATTAAATTTGCATCTCAAAAGTTCACTTCTTCATGTTTTGGTTGCCATCAACAAGTTCCATGAATATTTAGGGTTTTCAATGTAGGGATTATTTAAATTTTTCTTTTAGAAGCCAAACAAACTATACTATACTATTGATCTGGTGTGGATTCCATACTGAAAGATGTATTCTTTATTTTATCTCTCTGCAAAATTTATTTTAAATTTAATTTGTGAGTACCAATTGTCTTTCCTTTAGGTCCATCTTAAATTTCCTCTTTACTTAGGAAGAGTTGCATAATCATATATATTAAAGTTATGGTGATCTTTTAAATCTGTTTCCAACAGTATCAACCAACACAGTGGTAGTCCAACTGTGGTCCAATGACCAGCAGCATCAGCATCACTTAGAAGCTTGTTGGAAATGGAAATTCTTGGACCAACCTCAGACCTACTGAACCAGCATCTCTGGGGATAGGGCCTAGGAGTATGTGCTTTTACAAGCTCTACAGGAGATTCTCATGCACAAGAAAGTTTGAAAGGGAGTGATCTATTGGAAGCAATTAATAAAATGTAAAGAATTCATTTTTGTTTAATGAAAATCCAAGCCCCTTTAGAAAAAGTATCTAATTC
>NW_007784414.1:2039-2799 GCF_000696425.1 Galeopterus variegatus
CTGGAATTCAAAACTAAATTTACTGGACCATTCACTAACTCACTTTGTCTCAAAGTATGGTTGGGGGATCACCTATGTGATTGGAGTGATTGTTGAAAAATGTGATCCCTGGGCCAAACCCAGACTACTGAAATAGAATCTTTGTGGACAGGAACTAAGAATCAGCATTTTAAACAATCTTCAGTGTTGATTTTTAGAAACATTAAAATATGAATACATTTCTACTACTATTGGTGACTTAGTGATTTGGCTAGCTCCCTGAAATTAACATGGGAGACTATTTCAATTGTAGAGTTATTTCCCAGGGAATACAAATTGATTGAAGCACCAGGAAACAATTTCATGACAAGAATATTCAATAGATAATCTATTCACAAGGCAATGTACGTTTATTTTTCTTCTGTAATTTTCTTGCATATGCATTTCTTGACAGCATCTAATGGCATAGCCTTTAGAGTCAGGGAAAACTAATGAGGAGGCCAGTTTTGCGGTAGGAACTGTTTGTCCTGTGAAAAGATAAAATGTCCAAGCCTTAGTATTCTCATCTTTAGAATGCAGTTAAAAGGGGTAATTATTCCATAGGGTGGTTTGGGATGAAATTTATGAATATAAAACAATATATTATTGCACTTCCTCTCCTCTGAGTTGCAAACAGTGTGATTAATAAATAAAGTTAGATGGTAATTAAAATACAGGATCAGATCTGTTGTCTCCAAAATATAGTTTATCTTGTCATAGAATATCAGTTTACATACCTTCC
>NW_007784415.1:0-717 GCF_000696425.1 Galeopterus variegatus
CATTCTGTATTCAAAACCCCTAGAAAGAGGTGTGGAACTTGTCTCAGTTACTCCATCTCGCCATGCAAATTGGACTAGTGTGTCCTGTAAAACCAGCAACAGAGCTCCTTGAATCAAACTGATGTTCTTCAAATTGGGCCACTAGGGTGAGAAATAAGACACAGCTTCCTGGTGACAGTTCATATTCTTCTCCATTGTCCTCTGTTTCTGCTCATATCATCTATAAAATTCAATTGTATTTAGGGATTTAAATCACTAAATGGTGGAAAATAGTAGAAAAAGATCTAATTATTATCATGATTACCAACAATTGGCTTGAAAAATATTTTTTAAAGCAGCTAACAATTTTCCAGATTCTTTGGGCATTACGACACCAAGTTCTTCCAATTCTTTTCAGGATCTCACATTTCTTATCTCAAAGAATTCTGAGCCCCATATTTCCACAGCTCTAAGGTTCCATTCTATGGACAGGCAAATTTCCTTTCAGGGGATAGAGTCTTGCTGCAGAACTGTTCTTTTCCAGCAACTTGACTCAGTAACTCTTTCAAATGTAATTGGAGCTCATACCCCTATGTTTAAAAAAAAAAAAATCCCTAAGAGGCTGGACAAAAGGACAAAATTTTTAATTTCACTGATGCAAAGAATAAGTTCTTTATGCTAAAAATCTTGTCTGGTTAACTTAGACATAAATTCTCCCTTTAAAATTTCTTTTAAGAT
>NW_007784415.1:2260-2798 GCF_000696425.1 Galeopterus variegatus
CTTAAGAAGATTAATTTGCCCATGGTTTGCAAAATCAATTGGAGATGGAAAAGACCTGTGAGTGTGAAAGAAAGAAATGGTTTAAACCAAGGATGGTAAAAATGAAAAAGGAGAGGACACATGAAAGAAACACCTCCAAAGATGGCTCAACAGGGACTTAATCACTGACTGCTGAGCCAGGAGGAGAAGGACCCCAGACTGCACACTCACCTGGATTTCTACAATGGCATTGACTGCTGCCTCATTTCCAACCTTGCCTTGCTAAAGCCAAAGGGATCTTTTCTTACTAAATAAAATCCCCTCCTTCAGCACTATCCTGGGCTCCCCATTATCCTCATGATAAGGCACAGAAGCTCAGCATGATCCTGAATGATGTAGTTCATTCCTCTCTCTCCAGCCTCGTGTCCCACCTCACTCCTCCACGCACTGCACTCCAGCCACATCTAGGTTCCTTCACATGCAGTTTCCTCTGCCTGGAATTTTTCTAACTCATTCTTGTCTCCCTGAGCCAGCATCAGATCCCTCTCTCTCTCTCTCT
>NW_007784416.1:0-2798 GCF_000696425.1 Galeopterus variegatus
TACTCCAGTCATGTGATATAGACCTGTGCAGCTTGTGCTGGGCTCACGGCCCCTCTCTGCACGGAAGGGTGGAGGACTCATTTAGAGAAAGTCATTTGGGGGAGGTCAGCCATCAGAGAAAAGAGCCCACCTCTCACATCTGAGCCTGGAATTTGGAGGGAGAGCCTGAGATAGAGAAAGGGACTCTTGACCTTGAAAGATGAGTGTGCCCTCTAAGGACAAGCCAAGAGCTGGGACTCAAAAACCTGGCAGGGTGACCTCCTTTGAGCTGAGTCTTTGGAGCTGGAAGGTAGTTAGCTCAGCCTTTGAAAGCAGGGCTTTTCTACTGCTCATTCATGCTGTGTTTTATTTTCCACCTGCTCCACCGTTTAGAGCAGTGTTTGCAGAACCCACACCTATTGTAGCTGTATTACAGGCAAGGCGAGGGCAATGGCATCCAAGCTGGGCCGAGAACCTTCAAGTGTGTGCAACACAACTCTGGGGCCAGGGACACACAGAACCAAATGAAGTGAGAGAACCAGAAGAAGTTGAAACCTTTGTGAACAGAGCCCAGCTGACTCTGTAAGCCTGGAGATTCTTTCTGCTTCCAAACCTTGAATCTGGATTTGGGATTCTGATTCTTGGTTCTCGATTTTGCTTTATTAAGAAAAAGGTGATTCTTACATTCCAGGCTCTTTCCCTCTACCTCCTTTCAAACTTGCTCCTAAAGAAAAAGACAAAACAAAACAAAAAACCAGATCTATTTCTTCGGCAAACACGTACTAAAGGCTTACTGCGTAGCAGGCTCCAGGTACTGGAAGCTACAGCACTGCGCCTCACTCCTTCTGCAGGTAGCCGAGACTCCTGTGGTCAGTGCTCTTCCCCCAGCTATGAGTATTTCCACTCTGAGCCTTAATTCTGACTGTGAATGAACACATTTTCTCCTGCATTAAAGGAATATCCAATGTCACTACTGGAGGAGCCAGTTTTCTGGGTCCTCAGATCTTTGCAAGGCTAAGTCAGGGCAGCAATCCCAGCTGACCATATTCTCTTTCATGGCTCTCACACTGATCAAATGATAATATGCAGCACATTTCCAGCTGATTCGATCTGTTCACCTGTGAGTAATTAACAGGTAGAAACTTGCTGCCACCCAACTGCAAGACCCTTAACTGCGCTAAGTTAAACCTCCCAACAACTGCTTCAACAATATCTTGCCACTAACAAATTTAAATAGACACAGAATACAACAGATTCAGGGCAATACACTATATTACATTACAATGACTTTCCTAGCCTTTGGTAAGATAAATATTCTGATAAAGCCTGATTCTGAAAGGAGTAGAGTTAAAAAGTGAATGTTTCCCAGCATTGCCCCTGAAAGACAGCACCCGGACAGGAAGAGAGGGAAAAGGCAGAACATGAAAATAAAGAAAACCCAAAGGTATCATCGCTACAGATACTCATTGAAAAACAGGACATTCCATCCTCACGTGAGGAAAGACTAAACCTCTAAGCCTTCTTTACCCTCCCATCAGAGCCACTTCAGCCTTAGGCTCAATGCCCAGGCTAAGTGTATTTCAGTACTTACAAAATTAAAAAGAAATACTGCCCTTAATATACAAAAATAAAACTACATAACTGAAATTAATTTGAGTCCAATTAAATATCTATTGTATTAGTTTGCTTGGGCTGTCATATCAAAGAACCACAGACTGGGTGACTTAAACAACAGTTTTTTTGTTTTGTTTTGTTTTTTTTCCTTTTTGTCTTTTTTACTGACCAGTAACGGGATCGCAACCCTTGGTGTTGTGCCCACACCGTGCTCAGCCAGTGAGCGGGAACCGGTCTCCACATGGGATCTGAACCCTCGGCGGGAGTGCCGCCGCACTCCCAAAGGGCGCACTCTCCAGTGCGCCACCGGGCCGGCCCTTAAACAACAGTTTTTTAAGTAAGTTTTCCTCACAGGTCTGAAGGACAGAAGTCTGAAATCAAGGTGTCAGCAGGATTAGTTTCTCCGTAGGCCACTCTCCTTGGCTTGTAGGTGGCCATCTTCTCCCTGTGTCTTCACATGGTCTTCCCCCTGTGCCTGTCTGTATCCTAATCTCCTCTTTTTATAAGGACACCAGTCATATTGAATTAGGGCCCACCCATATGACCTCATTTTACCTTAATTACTTTTTTAAAGACCCTGTCTTCAAGTCACATTCTGAGGAACTGAGAGTTCGGATGTCAATATACGGACTTGTGGGGAAGATACAACTCGGCCCATGACATCTATGAAATACACTATGTCAATATGATTTTTTAATTTAGAATTTGCAAATATTTTATTTCCTTAAAACAGTTTGTAGGTTAAAGGTTCTCACTTTATAAGAATTCCTAGGTGGGTCCTGATGATTACTAAAAAATTAATACCCAATTATAAATTAAACAAATTACCTGTAGACATGTATTCACAGATGCAATTTATATTCCTAGCCCACACTTCTCTAACAAACTCTAGACTTGTGTGTTCTAATGCCTGCTTGGCACTTGGACGTCTAATTGCCATCTCAGCCTCAGCAGGTACAAACTCCTCAAACCTGCTCCACCTGCAACTTTTCCTTCTTACCTATGGCAGCACCAGCAGCTGCTCAGGTCAGAAACTGTGGAGTCTAATTCTGGAACCTTAGTTTTCTTACAACCCAAATTTGACATGTAAGGAAATACTGCCTGCTCCACCTTCAAAACATACTTCCATCTGGACACTTCTCTCCGCCTCCCCCACGGGGAGAGGAGTCACCACTGTCTCCTGCCTGATGACTGCTGTGGTCTCC
>NW_007784417.1:0-2798 GCF_000696425.1 Galeopterus variegatus
GTGTCTCATAATACCACGTGCTTCTCCTTTTAGATACTTAGCACAGCCACACTTCTGCATCTCATTGGGAGCTTCTTTGATTAACGAACTCTTCCTCCTGGAAGTGTCGTGACTGTATTCTTTACGTTTAGTTTTTGCTTTTGTTTGATTTCTGGCACCCAGTGCAATGCCTGACACATGTTAGAGACACAACAAATATTTGTTGACTAAATACATAAAATTTTGTTCTTTGCATTACTTGTAATTTTTTAATGGAATGCATTTAATGTTAGCTAAGGTACTAAAACTAGGGAATTAGTATAATGGCTAATTCTAGTTCAGATTAAAGAAAATATTTTGATAAATCTGAGAGATCTAGTTCCTTGGGTAGGAAACAGAGGCTCATTCATGTCACCTCATTTTTTTTTTTATTTGCACGCAGTGGCTGTGTACATGGCTTACAGACATGGGCAGGAGACCTGGAGCCTGGTGCCAGTTCTGAATAACCCTGTGGCTTGTCTCCTTGTCATGTTCTGCTTCTCTCATTTGCAGAGTAGGACAATCATATGCCCCTGCAATCTCCAGGACTTGTTAGAATGAGATAATATTCGTGCATCTCTGCAAAATGTTAAAATCATGTTAGCCCACTGGGAAAGGGGCAGTCATGTTTAGGATCAGGATTCCACCAAAGTCTCCAGTTCTGTCTTGCAAAGGCCAAGACACCACTTCTCAGACGAAAGTGGGCAGGTATTCTCTGTTGGGCTCTCCATGGAGATGTGAGAACTGGGCTGAATCAGGGTCACTCTCTTATTGTTGTTGTCGTTGTGATTGGCATCGTGGTAGGATAGACTCCTGATAAGTGTTAGTCATCCCCTCAGGCTTCTGCAGCCTGTCATCCTGCAGCAGGGTGGTTGGTCCCTGGTCCCTGCGAGGCAGGCGGCTCAGTGGAGATGTGCCTCCATTGGAAAGCACCCGGAGCTAGAAACCCAGCACTTCTGGGAATTGTCTTTCTCTCTCCTTGTTCTGGAAACGTCACCAGCTGCTATATGGGAGAGGTTAATTAATGCAATTAACAGCGAATGCCTTAATTGCAGATGTTTAGAGAGACACTTTGCTATTATTGTTATTATTGTTTTTTTGTGCAACTCTCCACACACTTGGATTTCTCTTTATTGAAGGAAATAAGACCATAATTAGGTGCAGCCCAATTCAAACAGTAGCAGCAGCCTGGAGCAGGAAACCATAATTCAGAAACAAGAGGCATTCTCGACAAGTATTATACTGTCTGCCCAGTAACTGGTTGTGTGCCGGAGAGCTGTGAGCTGCTTTGGGAGAGCTCTTACCTGATTTACCGGCATCCTGGCCAGAGAAGAAAGATCAGCTAGGAGGAGACAGATTGCATGGGGGAGCCGGGGTCACCCTGCTGCCCCCTTGGAGAATAGGCCCTTGAAGGAGCAGGAGATGAGGCTGAAGCTAAAAATATGCACCCACGCCCACAGGCCGGAGGGGTTTGTATTCCAGGAGGCTTCGTCAGAATCTGGGGATCACACAGGAGCTGGGGTTAAAAGAAAAGCAAAAGAAGGCAGCTTACTGCACTCGAATTGTAGTTTTGGAGGATTAGAAGGAAGGAACCAGAGATCATGACAGCATTTCAGGCAAAAGAATTGAGAACACACACACTCCGGGCCTTGACCATGGATCAAGGCTTTGACCATGGAGTCTTTAGCTGTGTTTCCCAACAGCACAGACAGCTTACGATGTGAAGTCGGGTACATCGATATGCTAATGACGGCCTCTTTAAGTGAAATTAATGCCCGGATTGTGTGCCGAGAGCAGCCCTTCATTATTCCCTGTGATATGAAGATGTGTTGGAGATTCTTCCCGGCCTCTCAGTGACACTCTTCATACAAAATTTATCTCTTTTATGGGTTTGAAGCTCTTTCAGATACATATCAAAGACCTTTCCATGGCTCTACCATGCATAATATATTCTGCAACAGCTTATAATAAATCATCTTCCTTCCCTGATTGCTAGCACCAAAAGGATGCGAGACCCCCATGTTCAATACTTTGCCTCTCATGTTACCACTCTCTGTCCTTCTCTGGTTAGCCGTGAGCAAACATGGTGATTGCTAGCACCGAAAGGATGCGAGACCCCCATGTTCAATACTTTGCCTCTCATGTTACCACTCTCTGTCCTTCTACCTTCCCCGGGGAGCCCCACAAAATGGCAAGGGGCTGCGATCACCCCCAATACTGTTCTGGTTCTAAAGCCATTGTCTGGGTGGATGATATGGAAAACATACTATGCTGGTATTTCACGCTGAAGGGATCTTTCCCTCTTCTTTGTCTCATTTCCTTCTTTCACAAATACACATGTGCAGGTGCTTCCTGAATTTCCAAAGGACTTAGGTTGGGGAAGGTGGACCATATTGGTAATTGCATCTGATCTGAACACAAAGCTGTGTCACACCTTGTTAAGGAGAGAAGCAAAACAGGACAAAGTGTAGACTGTCCAGAATGGTGGCCTCTGAGCTGGGAACTGCACCCCCGCTGCTGGCTGCTAACACAGGGAATAGAGCCCAGCTTGGGGGATTGGGAGAAAGCCTCTGTCACACAGGTTACTAGTGTGGGCCCAAAGGGATCAGGCTTTCCAGTACTCATGGGTCAGTGGGGCTCTGTGTGTGTGGTGCAGCAGAGGGGAGCACAAGGTTTAAAAAAACAACAACAGAATTTTGCTTTTCATGGGCTTATTCTTAAAGGCTAATATGTATTCAAGGAAATGCATTCTGTGGTGGGTGAAGATGGCTAGATCCTCC
>NW_007784418.1:0-515 GCF_000696425.1 Galeopterus variegatus
ATCGATCTGAGTAAACTCATCAGACCGAGCTCATCGACCTAAGTAAACTCATCAGACCGAGTTCATAGATCTAAGTAAACTCATCAGACCAAGATCATCGATCTAAGTAAACTCATAAGACCATGATGATCGATGTAAGTAAACTCATCAGACCAAGCTCATTGGTCTAATTTAACTCATCAGACGAAGATGTTCGATCGAAGTAACCTCATCAGACCAAGCACATCGACCAAATAAACTAATCAGACAAAGCTCATCGATCAAAGTAAACTCATCAGACCAAACTCTTCGATCAAAGTAAACTCATCAGACCAAACACTTCGATCTAAGTAAACTCATCAGAGAAAGCAAATTGATCTAAGTAAACTCATCAGACCAAACACTTCGATCTAAGTAAACTCATCAGAGAAAGCAAATTGATCTAAGTAAACTCATCAGACCAAGATGTTTGATGTAAGTAAACTCATCAGACCAAGCACATCGATCAAAGTAAACCCATCAGACCAAGCACATCG
>NW_007784418.1:2176-2798 GCF_000696425.1 Galeopterus variegatus
TAAACTCATCAGACCAAGCACTTCGATCTAAGTAAACTCATCAGAGAAAGCAAATTGATCAAAGTAAGCTCATCAGACCAAGCCCTTCGATCTAAGAAAAGTCATCACACCAAGCTCATCGATCTAAGTCTAATCACACCAAGCTAATCGATCAAAGTAAACTCATCAGACCAAGCACATTGATCTAAGTAAACTCATCAGACAAAGCACATCAATGTAAGTAAACTCATCAGACCAAGTACATCTATCTATGTAAACTCATCAGACCGAGCTCATCGACCTAAGTAAACTCAGCTGACCAAGCTCATCCATCCAAGTAAACTCATCAGACCGAGCTCATCGATCTAAGTAAACTCATTAGACCAAGCACATCAATCTAACTTAATTCATCAGAGCGAGATAATCGATCAGAGTAAAGTCATCAGACCGAGGGCATCGATCAAAGTAAACTCATCAGAGACAGCTACTCGATCTAAGTAAACTCTTCAGACCAAGCACTTCCATCTAAGTAAACTCATCATACCAAGCTTATCGATCTAAGTAAACTAATCAGACCAAGCACATTAATCTAAGTAAACTCATCAGACCGAGCTCATCGATCAAAGTAAACTCATTAGACCAA
>NW_007784419.1:0-495 GCF_000696425.1 Galeopterus variegatus
CATCTGTAGTTCCATTGTGGACAACTGTCATGTTGATTTTTAGTGAAAATCAAAAACAAAAACAGCCATTTATCTCTAGTGAAAACGCATACAGTTGCCCCATGTGGTAGCTGCATTCCTAGAAACCTCATCCTCAAGTGTATCGTGAGGAACCAAGGCCATTTTCCCTGTAGGAAGATGCCATAACTGGGAATTGTGTTCCACTTCAAGAACTTGGCATCAAATAAATCACAGACATTACTAGCAATGTTATATAAGGGGAGAAATATAACTATAAACTTCTGTAATCATTTAAAATAGTGAAATTGTGCTCTGCTCACATAAAATGGGCATAAGTGTACTGTACAAGTTGATTGTATGGGAGACCCCAGTGTGCTATAAAGTGCACGTAGAATGCATAAACTCCAACCATAATTCAACCTAAATCCAGTGCGCCAGCTGAAATAAATTTAATTAAACACTAAAGGAACTGTAATTTGGTTTTCCTTCTCAGAA
>NW_007784419.1:2549-2798 GCF_000696425.1 Galeopterus variegatus
GCTTTGATTTATCTTTGCCACTTTTAAAACCAGAAGCCCAGAAGTGACCATAAAACTTTAAGTGTTCCAACCAGTATGCAGCTGACTGAAACTTCTTTTAATATGGCTTTCTGTGTTCTGGACTTAAATTTATATTAACATAGCTTAAAGTCACAGTAATTTTTGGCAGACTCATTATGGTGCTTGCTGTGTTGAGCTTCATCCAACTTAAATCTCTATTTTTTCCACATAATCTGCTATTGAGCCAGT
>NW_007784420.1:0-1519 GCF_000696425.1 Galeopterus variegatus
TTATCACAACATGCGTTAGTCAAGCAACCCTTGTTAAGCTATTCTTGAAAATGAATCACTTAGGCTATTTTCCCACATTGCAAATCATAAATATTTTGTTACTCCTTTGAGCTGCCATTTCTCTGATGCTCATAAGAGAAATGCATGGAGTATAGGACAGCATGATTTGAAGTTTTAAGCAAAGTTCTATATGAAATGATCTGCTTTATTTTCCTTTAAACCTCACGGGACCCAGGATATAGCCTCATGCTCACCTGGTTATTGTTCCCTACATACCTGCTGATCACCCGACTTCCTCCTCGTTTACTGAAGACTTTTGTTTGAAAATTCCCTCTCAACCCCAGCTTCATGCTCAGTGAAGTCGATGTCCACAGAGTGATCAGCCCCTGCTTGCTGTTCTTTGAGTGCATCATCCCCATCCACCTGCCCCACTCACCCACACCCTGCCAGCACCAGGAGCTCTACCTCCGGAATATTCATTTGAGACACCTTTTCTTTCACCACTATGTGTGTAGCAGCTACTTGCTCAAAAACTCAAAATGCCCCAATCATTTTACCACTGGGAGAGCTCGGTCCCGGACCTCACACACTCTCACGATGCCTCAGTCCCTACCCTGTTAAGGTTGGTCACATGGCTCCTCACTATACTTACTTCCTTGCAACAATTCTCAACTTCCTCACCAAGGTCATATTTACCCACAAAGCCCGAATTTTGACAAGCTCAAGTGGCCTCCTGCTCCATGCCTACATCCAAGCTGCTGATTGTTTCAAAGAAAACTTACACAGTTGTGATAACTTGCTTCCCTACGTATTCATTATTAAAAGATTCAAACTAACAAGTCTGGAAATACTACCATTTCCTCTAGTCATCCGCTGTCACTCCAAGACTCTTACCTTTTCAAATAACAATAGCTGGTAGGGCTTCTGGTCAGAATGTACAAGTTGGCAACACACCACTGCTCCACTGCAGCAAGTAGAAAAGTGTAATAAACTTGAAAGATGACACACAGGTGAGATGTCGATGAAAAGTCCAAAGGAATTGAATTCTTGAGAGCAATGAGCCTTTTCTAGGTGAGTAGAGGTCGTCAGCAGCTTTCCTCTCCGATAACATTGCTCAGTCTGAGCTCAAGTGGGCACAGGATCAGGTTTGCTGTGTGGGGTGGAAGGTCTCTTCTCATGTGAGGAGAGATCAGTGGAAAAATTTTGTTTTGTTTTTATTTTTAAAAAGTATCTGTGATGGCTGGCATGTTGGACTGAAATCTGTAGGGACCCCAAATTTTCCTCCTTTTGCTGACAGTGTGGCAGTGGTTGTGGCATGGTGGCTCAAGGCTGGGAAAGATATGGTGGTCAAGAAAGATGACAGGGAGTTTTGATCAGCCCAGCCACATTCCAGAGAAGGAACCTACGGATACACGCCTTTGTCAATCCTGCTGTCAAATGGTATACTGCTGGGAAACATTTCACCATCATCAGAGAATGAATTCTTATTTCTGATCTGACTCTTCTTTGATTCATAAGA
>NW_007784420.1:2563-2798 GCF_000696425.1 Galeopterus variegatus
AAAAAAAAAAAAAAAAAAAAAAAAAAAAAAAAAAGAAATGTTATATCTGTCTGATGGATTAACCCTTATGTCATTATGAAATATCACTCTTTATTTCTAGTAATGCTTCTTGCCTTAAAGTCTCTTTTGTGTTATTATTAATACAGTGATACAAACTTAAAATTTTTTTAAATAATATTTTCTGCTAAAAGGAAATTTATTTAATGTAAATACATATGTTAATAAAAAAGAAAGA
>NW_007784421.1:0-290 GCF_000696425.1 Galeopterus variegatus
TTTTTTTTTTTTTACAGGACTGGGGGTGGCTAGCCAGTTAGCTCAGTTGGTTAGAGTGCAGCCTTATAACACCAAGGTCATGGGTTCAAATCCTTATACCTACCAGCTGAAAAAAAAAGAGACTGGGAGTAAATTTAGAGTCTCAAGTGACTTTTCTATTTATACATTATTTGATTTCTTTTTAAATAAGATGGTATCAGAAGTCGAATGGATTTTATCCTTTCTTTACTCCCCACATTAAAAAGAAAACGACCTAGCAACTAGGATATCAAAACCAAGAACCAAGGAAA
>NW_007784421.1:2461-2798 GCF_000696425.1 Galeopterus variegatus
TGTTTCTGTCTTCTGTAGCTAAGCCAAGGTTTCTAGGAAATCAAGAATTGGAAAATCAGGGAAGAGGGGCAGAGTACTCAGGAAGGACTCCATGGTCTATAAATGACTTGCACCACCTCTTAAAGGACAGAGAGGAGGAGGGTGGGCATTTCTGACTGGAATTGTAGTGTTAAGCAAGTGCTCAGAGACAAGATTATTAATACTTTCACATGGAACAATAAGGAAAGCAGACCAAGCTGAATGGAAGGCATGCATACAGGAGCTATGGGATATAATGGGCATAGGAGAAGTGGGCAGAGATCATAAGGACCCTAAAAGTCAAATAGAGACATTTATG
>NW_007784422.1:0-322 GCF_000696425.1 Galeopterus variegatus
GGCTAAAATATTTACTATCTGATCTTTCATAGAAAAAGTTTGCCAACACTTGCTCTAGCCCTTTATGATGGCCACTAGCGACCTGCGAGTATTGAGCATATAAAATAGGCTGAGGGGATTAAGGAACCAAAGTTTTAATTGAATTGAGACGTGCTTAATGTTTAAAATGTAAATTTATTGTATTAGTCAAGGTTCTTCAGAGAAACAGAATGAATAGGAGATATCTATATCTATGTCTATACACACACACGTGTGCGCGCGCACACACACACACACATACACATATACAGACAGAGAAAGAGAGACAGAGAGATTGAGACAG
>NW_007784422.1:2298-2798 GCF_000696425.1 Galeopterus variegatus
AGGAATGCTTCTAGAAGCTGAGGATGACCCTTGGCTGACAGTTAGCGAGGGAATGGAACCTCATTCCCATAGTTTCATGGAACTGAATTCTTCTGAAAACCTAAATGAACTTGGAAGTGGATTCATTCTCAGAGATCACAGAAAGGAGCACAGCCCTGCCAACACTTTGATTTCAACCTTGTGAAATCTGGAGAAGAGAGTCAAAGCACCATGTCATGTGCAGACTTCTGACCTACAGAACTATGGGATAATAAGTAAGTGTTGCTTTATGCTGCTAATCTTGTGATAATTTGGTATGTTAGCAATTGCAGCAAATTGATACAATATAGAATGCCTTTCTCTTCCTCCTGCTTCAAGGTAACAATTCCAATTCACCACTACCTGAGACAATCACTTTTCCACTTTTTCTCGCTATAGATTTAATTTTACTTTTAATAGAATTTTGTATCAGTGAAATTATACAGTATATGCCCTTTTGTGTTTGTCTTTCATTGATCAGC
>NW_007784423.1:0-2798 GCF_000696425.1 Galeopterus variegatus
GGACTGAGTCTTTCCAGCAAACTGCACCCCCTGCAGTTCTATTGCCCTAACCAATCTCCACTGAGTGGGCCTGTGCCTATCAGAAGGCAGACCAGCTGCTCACTCTGTGCCCCAATGTTCTCCTGGCAGGCAAGCTTCCCTCCTACACTCCAAATGCTTCCTGTGGGGTGGGCAATACAAGGTCCTTTGTGATGATTCATGAGCCTCTGGGTGTTTCCTTTCTTTGGTCAACTGTGGCCCCTCACTCCTATGTGGGTCCACAGGAACCTGTCAGTGGTCTTACTGGCCTGGAGGCTATGTGCTCTGAGGCCCTCTCTCCCCTGCCGACTCCAGGCAACTTCACACAAAGGGCTCAGCTGTGGCTTTTTCTGGCTCCTGCTCCATGTGTTGCAGCTTCTTCCTGCCTTTCACAGGGCTGGCCCTGCTGTGGTCAGAGTAGTTTCTTATTCCTCTCACTGCTGCTTCTCCTGCCTTCTCAAACTCCACGGGTCTCTCCTCTTCCTCCCAGATACAGTGGTCCCAGACTGGCAGTCTTTGCTTTTCAATAGTTGTAAATTGATCAATTGTGGGGGAGAGTGACTCTGGGGACTGTCTATTCTGCCATCTTGATCTAGTGCCAGTCTTTTTAATTTTTTGTCATTCTGGTGGGTGTGTAGTGGCATCTCATTATAGCTTTAATTTGCATTTACTTTAAATAGTGATGTTCAGCACCTTTTCCTATTCTCGTTGGCCATTTGGATATCCTCTTTCTTAAAGTGCCAGTTCAATATATTTATACATTTTAAAATTGGGTTGTTTGGCTTTTCTTATTGATTCGTAGAAGCTCTTCATATAATTCAGATATGGATCTTTTGTCTTATCTGCACAAAGGTATTTGTCTGGGACTTGTCTTTTTATTCTCTAAGTGATTTCTGTTGATGAACAGAAGTCTTTAATTTTAGTGGTGTTCAATTAATAAAATTAATAATTCTTCATATAATTCAGATACGGATCTTTTGTCTTATCTGCACAAAGGTATTTGTCTGGGACTTGTCTTTTTATTCTCTAAATGATTTCTGTTGATGAACAGAAGTCTTTAATTTTAGTGGTGTTCAATTAATAAAATTAATAATTTTATTTAGGGTTACTGCTTTCTTGTGTGTTCTTTATGAAATCTTTGCTTACCCCAAGGTCATGAAGATATTCTCCTGTGTTTGCTTCTAGAAACCTTATTGTTTTACCTTTCATATTTAAGTCTGTTATCCATCTCATATTAATTTTTTGTGCATTATGTGAGGAAGGGATTCACACAATTTTTTTATTTACATGAATATCCCAAGTTTCAGCACCAGTTGTTGAAAACATCTTTCTGGCTCCCACTGAATCACATTAGTACTTTCCTCGTGAATCTGATGAGCGTATATGTGGGTCTATTTCTGCACTCTTTTTGTAACATTGGTTTATTTATTTATCCTGCCACTGTACAGTCTGTCTTAATTACTATCACCTTGTCATCTTTGTTAGACTGAACATCTAGTGGTGGAAATTCTCTGATTTTATTCTTCAAGATTATTTTAGCTATTCTAGGTCCTTTGCATTTCCTTGTAAAATTTAGAATCAACTTGTCAGTTTCAACAACTATAAACTTTCTGGGATTTTGACTGGGATTTCGTTGAGCTTTATATCAGATCAGGGAGAAATAATGTCTTAACAAAATTGAGTCATCTTATCTATGAGCATGTGTGTCTCTCATTTATGTAACATTCATTTCTTGCAGTAATTTTGTTTTTGTATTTTCTGTTTACAAGTCTTGTACATATTTTGTTAGTCTTATTATCAAGTATTTTGTATTTTTGATTTTATTGTAATGGTATAAGGCTTTTAAATTTTTATTTTCTAATTGTTTGTGTCTATTTTATAGAAATACAACTTTATACATTGACCTTGTATTAATTCATTTATTACTTATAATAGTTTGTTGTAGATTCTTTTGGAATTTCTACATACACAATTATGGCATCTGCAAATAAAAACAGTTTTACTTCTTCCATTCCACATTTTATGTCCTTTTATGTATTTTTCCTTTCAAATGAACTTCCAAATATTCCCTCTGTAGACCAATGGTCCTAATTGAAGTCATATGTAAAATGAGCTATAAAAAGTGTCAGGACAAGGAAGTCTTCTTTGGAAAGAATATTGGATAATTTAATTGAAGCAATGATCTGAATATGATTTCTCATTGAATGTCCCTGTTGATATAAAATGTTTACATGCAGTAAAATGTATATAAGACACATGCATAACAAATATGCATATCAACAACTGCATGGTGAATCACCTTCACAGCAAATGCAAGAAAACCTTGCCTGAAGGAAAACTTTTGTTAAATCACCACAAAATGCTCAAGAACTTGAATGCAGAGGTTTCAAAACAAACTTTGCTTACGTCAAACTTTGCCTCTTGATGTCTTGGGACTTTTTGGAAAGCAAGTTTCCCTATATTTCAACAGAACACACACAAAATAAGGGTAGATTCTGTATCTTCTATTCTTAAGCTATAGCTTGCCAATTAGATGTTCCTTGAATGAGTGAATGCACAAATAACTGAGTGAGTTGATTGATGAATGAGAGAGGTCAGTCCCAGTCTTCAGTTATCTTTGACAACTCAACCTATTGAACTTTGAATTTATTTGCTATTTTCTGTTTTATGTTTGGATAATCTGGTTTTCCATTTACAACTTGGTTTCATTAAAGGAATCTGCCCATCTGTGTCAGACTGTTTTCAAAGGACCACAATAATCTCTTTTCCCCCACCACTTC
>NW_007784424.1:0-1809 GCF_000696425.1 Galeopterus variegatus
CCTGATGTTGTTTTTATCTAGAGATATTTTTTGATATATGAAAAGAAAGTAATTTATTCAAAGAACATATGATAGGATTGCTTGTGAATGGAAAAGTCTACCTGGCACATTGAGTCAATGAATTTATGCTTTTGGTTTAGAAACGGCAGAGGCACTTTAAATTTAAATCACAGTAGAGGGGAGATAATGAATTGAGCTGCTATACCAAATACCAGAAATTACAGTGAGATTTTTGTAATTTTCCAGAATAAGGAGCTTAGATCTAGGTGAGAAAAGAAACACATGCACAGAGAAATTTAAGACTAGAAATAAACATAAAAAATGTATTTTAAAAAGATGTTCTTAACAAAAGCTACTTAAAATATGGGAAGCCTAGAAATAAATCCAACAAAATATGTATAAAAATTTTATGTAAAAAATTATAAACTCTTATCAAAAAAATTTAAAGACCTAAATACATGTTTATGAATTGGAAGACTTAGAGGATGTCAATTCTCCCCCAAATTAGTTTATAAATTCAAAAAGATAAAAAATAAAATCCCAACAGGGGTTTCCATAGAATTTGATGTTATGGGCTAAATTGTGTACCACCAAATTCATGTATGGAGATCTTAATTCTCACTCTAACTGTATTTGGATATAGGGTCTTTATTTGGATTAAGTTAAAATGAAGTCGTGTGGGTGGGCCCCAATCCAACATAACTGGTGTCCTTATAAGAAGGAGAAATTTGTACACAAGGAGGTATAGAGGGAAAATGGCATGTAGACACTTAGTGAGAAGATGGCCATTTTTAAGCCAAGAAGACAGGCTTTGAACAGGTTTTTTTTCCTCATGGCCCTCAAGAAAAACCAACCCTGTCAACATCGTCATCTTGGACACCTAGCCTCTAGAACTGTCAAAAATAAATTGTATTATTTAAGCCACCCAGTACGTGGTACTTCTCATGGCAACCCTAGCAAACTAATATACTTGGTAAGACTTTTCTAAAATTTTATATTGAGGAAAAAAGGCTCTTGAATAGGCAAGACAAGTTTGAAGAAAAACAAGGTGTTCTAAATAATATTAATACTTTACTATAAAGCCATGTTAATTAAGACAGAGTGGTTTTACTATAGAGACAAATGGACTAGTGGAATAGAATAGAGAATGCAGAAACACAGCCCGTGTTTATGGAAAGATGATATATAACAGACATAAGAGAAGATTCAAAAAAAGGTACTGGTACAGTCAATATTTCAAGAAAATAAATGAAACTGAACTCTTACCTCCCATGATTCACAAAAATCACTGCCATGTGGAGTACAGCCCTAAATATGGAAAGAAAACCTTTACTCATCTAGAATATATTGAAAATATCTTTTTGTTTTATTTTATTTTTAATATTTTTATTCTTTTTATTTATACATATTTATGGGGTACAGAATTGACTATCAGTATTTTTGTACAGTATGTGATGATCAAATCAATATTATTAGCATGTTCACCATTACAAATCATAATTATTTTTTGTGTCCCTTACCCAATCACTACCTAATCCCTCTTCTTCTTCCCTCTTTTCTACCTCTGGTAACTATAGTGCTGGCTGCCACTTACCTTGGGACCAAAACCAGCCATGTAATGGGTGGAGCCAGGGCAGAATAAAAATATGAGGCCACTTGTATGAAAATTACCTGGAATTTCGAGACAACAATAACAGAACCTTAAACCAAGCAGGGGACCCTGTGAGCTACAGGGCTTGTGTGACTGCACAGTGTGCATGCCCATGAAGCTGGCCCTGCCTCAAAGCACCTCTCTCCATTTTCACCCTT
>NW_007784424.1:2547-2798 GCF_000696425.1 Galeopterus variegatus
ACAGTGTGCATGCCCATGAAGCTGGCCCTGCCTCAAAGCACCTCTCTCCATTTTCACCCTTAGAGAAACAGGAGTTGGTTCTTATTATTGAAGCCAAAGAGTCTCTCATGTATCACCTGGATTCAATAAAGTTTAGTTCCAGTTTGGGTCTTCTCTGAGAGGCATATTTGGGGTGCTAAGTTACCTTCCATTAGATGATTCTAGTTTGTAAATAGACTCTATTTGCGTTCTCCTTTTAACATTAGAGGTTC
>NW_007784425.1:0-2798 GCF_000696425.1 Galeopterus variegatus
AAAAAAAAAGAAAGAAAAAGAAAGAGGGAAAGATATGTGGGGAGAAAAGGTAAAGAGAATAAAAGAACAAGAAAGGAAGATACTTTTTGAGAATTATTTCTGCAGGTTTCAGGGAATTGACCCTGTGGAAAATCCAACTATGATGGAATTAAGGGCTGAGTGCCACCCTCTGGACCAATATTGCCCAATAGAAGTATAAGATTATATATGTGTGTGTGTCTGTGTGTGTGTGTGTGTGTGTATATATATTTAAAACTTTCTAGTAGCTAGTGTGTGTGTGTGTGTGTGTGTGTGTATATATTTAAAACTTTCTAGTAGCTACATTTTAAGAAGGTAAAAAGAAACACATTTAATTACTGTGTGTGTGTGTGTGTGTGTATATATATTTAAAACTTTCTAGTAGCTACATTTTAAGAAGGTAAAAAGAAACACATTTAATTAATTTAATAATATAAATTCGGTATATTCAAAATATTATTTTAATATGTAATTAATATAAAATATAAATGACACATTTTATTCTGTTTTTATACTAAGTCTTCCAAAATTTTTCAATTATGGCACATATCAATTCAGACGTTAAATTTTTATTGAAATTACTTGATCTATATTTAAATTTCATAAAGTATATGGTTAAAAAGATAGATTCACATACCCAAACTGTTTTAAACAGAAAAGTTTTCCAATTGAATTACATATTATTTTTTAATTTAAGTTCAAATTAATTAAAGTTAAACAGAATTTAAAATTCGATTCCTTCGTCTCACTAGCCACATTTCCAGCAATCAATAGCGACCTATGGAGTAGTAGCTGCCATATTGGGTAGAAAGTTCTAAACTCTTGTTACTTAGAGTGTGAGTTCAGCAGCACAGTATTAGCACCCCCTGGAAGTTTGTTAATAAATTCAGAATCTCAGTCCCATCCCAGACCTACTAAATCCAAATCCGCATTTTAACACAATCCCCAGGGGATCTGTGTGTACATTAAAGTTTCAGGAGCATTGTCTCAGAAGACAGTAAAGAGCATATGGAAACTTCAGGGACACTGAGACATAGTGCAAGGAGGTGACTAAGCCATGCTTCACAGTGAGGGGACTGGAAGAGCAAACATAGAATCTAGAAGTTTATAGTTTGCTTCTTGTTTGACCACACTTATGGTATTGATTCACCAGCTCAACTTACTTTTCATCTCAGCCTTTCCACTCATAAATGTAACATCACACAGGAGAACCCATCAGCTTAAGAAAATATAACATCCAGATAGGTATTCTGAGAGAAAAAATGTGGGAAAGTGTCCCTCAACAAATTATTTCAGAACTCCACTTAATGAAACTCTCCACATAGTTAGTTTTGTGGGGACAAGACCAAGGTTTATGATGGGCCTCTAATACAGAGGATTTTATTACTTCTGTGATGACCCTGGTTTAATTTACCCTTGTTCTCTAAATCTTCTGTCTTTTAATTGCTGATCAGGACAAAGGGGTGTCTTTTACAACATAAGGAGAGAGAAAACAGCAGGGATGATAATGCAAGGTGGCTTTTGTGTTGAGCTGTCCTGTGGCTGTGAACCGTGATGAATGACAGATGCAATTTCATGCTGAAAACTGGACCGAATGTTCCAAGCTCAGTTATCTGTTTCCATATCTATATTATAGAACTTTAGGTACTTAATTTTATTATGGGAGGTTTACAAAATGCAATATGGGCACATTTGAAATTAGTTTAATGGTTATAAGCAATGATTTCAAAATTATTCAAAATAATTTATTATTTTATATTTAATATTAGCATAATAGATTCCTAGTTTTTCAACCTAAACAAGAAAATATCCTGAAATTTGGAATTCTCAGAGATTCAAAAAGGCCAGTACATAGTGATCTTCCTATCAGGCTAAGACTTTACCACCTACCTCATCCCAGTGGCATCTGTTCCGTCAATACAAACATTATTAAATTTTCAAGCACACCGTTTTTACATTCAAAAGACGAGAAGCTTGAAAACATTAGTTAAATTTGGTTCTAAGACTGTTTTCTGGCATAATAGCTATTGTAATTAACAAACTTACTTGAATAATCAATATAGATAGTCACAAAATCTCAACTACAGAGAGATTGGAAGATGTGATTTAGATGGTATTGAAACTCCACAGAGTAGTTAAGGTAAAATTATAGTATGTATTATTGGAAGATTAAACTGGGTATAAAACTTCTGACATTCTGTAACCTAATTCCAAGTTCTGAGCTCAGAGACTTCCAGCATTGTCTGATGAAGCTTAGCTAAGCAACATTCAGCTAAAGTTGCTCTGGTAAAGGTGTCTCTGACCCTTTCCTTTCTGAAATCAACATCAAAATAATAGTAATAATAATAATGACAGAAAACTAGTTCTTCAGAGAAATTAGAAGGCAGCAAAATCCCCAACCACAATATGAAAGAAGGGTTGAAAAATGCAATGAAGAAGAAACCCAGTGAGGGAAAAGCCAAGAGTTGAAATATAGCTCTGTACAAAAATGTTACCTAAAAGTAGTAACTGCAAACAGAAAGTTCACACCAAAAACCCCTGTCTTGTGAGAAGCAGCAATGTTTGGTGTTTCCAGAGCTGTATCCTTTAGTGGGTTGTGGCAGAGAATATACATAAAAAAGAAGACACCACACTTCGATACACATCCGAAACACTCCCACACCAGCAACAAGCAGGTGGATGTGGCTAGGTGGAGGAGAGAAAGTGGCTGACCAAGATCTCTAAAAATGATATTAAAAAGTCTAGCCTCTGAGTCACTACACATACACACACACACACAC
>NW_007784426.1:0-311 GCF_000696425.1 Galeopterus variegatus
GTAATCAACCAAAAAATTGGGGAAACTGACTGCCTGTAATATGCTTTTCTGCTGGCTAAACCTGCTTTTAGTGTTGACTCTGACACTTTCTAACTAGACATTTGGTACAGAAAACCTGATTTTAGAGTTAAACTTGCCTCGCTTTGAATTCTAGCTTTATAATTTTCTCTGTACATGGTCTTGATCAGGTTAGTGAATCTCTCTGTGACTGTTTCCTCATAAATAAAATGGGGTGATAATATTATATACTTTGTGGGAGAGTTAGGAAATTGGGGAGATGTGAGAGTTAATCCTCACAAAACAGGTGCATA
>NW_007784426.1:2401-2797 GCF_000696425.1 Galeopterus variegatus
AAAAGTTGTAGGTTGAGTCAACAGAAGACTGAGGGTTCTATTAATGTAGTTAAATATGGTTAGAAATGAACTGAGGAAAGACCTTGAGTTTTACTTCGTTTGACACATGAGGAATTCAAACAGCTGATGAAGAAAACAGGTTAATCAGATAAACAAAAGGCTTGACCCTTCTGGTGGAAGTTAAAATCATAAAGTACACATGAAATTAATAAAGTGATTTAATACTTAGGAGTATACCTTCATGAGAATTATAAATTCCCCAACTATGTGAGGGAAATCTAAATTAGAAAATTTAGCAAAATCTTACAAGAGTAAACAGAGCCCATGTACTCTAAAGAAAACTACACGCTCTTTTGATTCCTTACTAAATGTAGTGCCTAGGACAGTTAAACTTCA
>NW_007784427.1:0-402 GCF_000696425.1 Galeopterus variegatus
ATAATAACATAAAATTGGACGAGGGCTACACTTTACTCTGCACATGGAGCTCATGACAGCCGCATGATTCCTTCATAGAACTATGCAAAGACCAGTATATTTTGCAGGTGCATTTTCTCATCTTTAAAATGGGGATAAGAACTGTATCTACCTCAATAGTTTGTTGTGAAAATTAAATGAGTTAATATGTATAAAGAGCTTAGACCAGTCCCTGTTGACCTGTATTACATACACTGAGAGATGTTCTTAGGAGGAGGTGCTAGCTAGCTACACAAGTGACATGGGGCATATGTGAAAAAATGTACTTTGAAAAAGATGAATTTAAAAAATGGGGCTCAAATGGAGAAATTATTTTCTGGGGCAAAATGGGTGATATTTAGGAGAAGACTTGTTAAGTCTCTG
>NW_007784427.1:2568-2797 GCF_000696425.1 Galeopterus variegatus
TATAGATTTATTAGTATTCCTGTTTCCCCCGTGTTGTACAGAGTGGCAGGCACTGAGCTCCCTGACTGAAATGTTAGGGTGTGTGAAAGCATGCTCCAGAAGCTTGTCCTTTGCCCCTCACCAGGTCAGTTTTCCCTTGAGTTCTCATGGTGAATCCTTTTTTAAATGTAAGGTCCTGAAAGAGAGGCCCATGTGTTCCGAAGCTCTTGCCAGGACCTGCCAGGACCTG
>NW_007784428.1:0-224 GCF_000696425.1 Galeopterus variegatus
GGATTTTAAGAGGGTGTGAGAGGTGGCAGCATCAGATTGACATTTCAGGAAGGTGACTCTGGATGGGGAGAGGGGGAGGCGTGGCCAGGCTGGAGCATCAGTTAAGAGCATCCTGGTCATGCTAGGCCAGGTTTTGTGGGACCTAAAACGTGTATAATGAAAGGGTCCTCTTTAAAAGAATAAAGCAATAAAATTGTGAGTACAGATTAGGTACAAAAGTGAGC
>NW_007784428.1:2311-2797 GCF_000696425.1 Galeopterus variegatus
CACTCGGGAGTCTCTCTGCTCCACAGGCGGGGCGGAAGAGCTTTGCACTAAGTGGAGGTCACTATCCTGCAATTGTCAGGAGAAAGTAAATTGATAGGTGGGATTTCTAAATTATTAAGATGTTTTTATGTTTTCACTTTGTGAACAGATTGCCTAAGTTTGGACTGGGTATCAGTGGTATATGATGTGACTCAGTACTTCTCCCCTTTTTTCTTAAATATTCCTCCCCTTAACTAAGATACACACCCCGTCCCAGACCGTACAAGCCCTTCCCTAAGAATTCACGGGCCTCTTCTCACAAGGAGGTGCCCGTGCACCCTCTCTGCGTGTCCTTTCACTTTGCAATACGCTTTGAGTGTGAGTGTGACTCCTCCATGTCAGCTTGGAGTTACTGTGGCCTCCTGACGGGATTCTTCCCTTGGGAAGTCCAAGAACCTGCGTCTCTGGTTTCACTGGGACAGGTGCCACGTATCCTGAGAATGACTG
>NW_007784429.1:0-281 GCF_000696425.1 Galeopterus variegatus
AGTCGATGGAGATTGTGAAGTCGCGGTCCTCCAGCTGTGCAGCGTGCGACTGCAGTGGGGCGGTCAGGCCTTACTAAGGAGCTATAGGCCCGAACGTGGTTCACGTGGCTCCGCCTGGTGCTATATAGCAAGGGACCTGTAAGGGTGATCATCTCCATCTCAGAGTCGGAGTTCTGCCCCAGTATTCTCTAAAACCCACTAAAATCTCAAGACCATCGCTTCCATCTCCTCCTGGTGTGCCATGCAGGGTGGGCACACACCATAGGTTTGTGGGTTTCCCC
>NW_007784429.1:2246-2797 GCF_000696425.1 Galeopterus variegatus
ACCTTTCCACCATGTGAGGACACAGGGAGACACAAAAGTGCCCTTTTGTGAGCCAGGGAGCTGGTCCTTAGTCTTGGAAGTCCAGCCTCTAGAACTGTGAGCAGTCCATGAGCTGCTCTGTCTATGGTATTTTGTTACAACATCCTGAACAGACTAAGACATGACACACTACATCTGTATACAGTTGGCACCCTGCATCTGTGGACGTGGAACCCGGTGGGTACCGAAGGGCCCACCGAGGGGCTTAAGAATCTGTGGATTTTGGTATATCTAATGCCTTACCACTGAGTCAAAGGACAGCAGGTGTCTTTGCGTTGGCTACAAGCTGTCTTTTACTGGAACAGTGACAACACAGACCACGCTTGTCTTTGGAGTCAGACAGTGCAATTTACATGCTCACGGCCGGGCTGAGGATGAAGGAACGGTTCCTGGCAAGCTTTCTCGGTTTTAGGTGCAGTCTCTAGCCACACGCAGGTGTGCCTGGCTTCAGGAAAACTGAGATGTACAGACCTTAATGCAGAGAACAGACTTTTTTTTTTTTTTTTTTTTCC
>NW_007784430.1:0-281 GCF_000696425.1 Galeopterus variegatus
AATATCCGAGCTTTTATGTATTCATTACCCCAGCTCTCTTTTACCTCTTCTTACAAAGGAGATAACCAATTGTACTGCTCAAAACTCTGCCTAACTGAGAGAATGTTTCCTCATTACTGTCCTTTCTTTAGATCACAGTGGGCAGAGCTGTAATAGGATACAATGCCTTGCACGAACATATTGAGCAGACCCTTTTGTGAACCAGGCCACATATTTGTTCTATTTGTCGTTTTTTTCTTTCATCAGCTGGGCACATTAGGCGTGAGGCTGTAGATGTGCCT
>NW_007784430.1:2069-2797 GCF_000696425.1 Galeopterus variegatus
GTCAAAATTTCATTTGAATCTTTTTGAGTCTTTTCTGCATATGAAGAGTTCTGTATTCTGTAGGAAAAGTAAATAGAGAACGTTTGTAGATCTTTCATTTTCACTTTCATTTTTGAAAAAAATACAATAACTGGATATAGAAATCTGGGTTGGCAACTTTTCTTCTTTTAATGTTTTAAAGATATAGGCAGCATTTGAAGTGCTTTGCAATTGCAACAGAAGCCTCAGCCAAACTTATGTGAAGCTCTGGAGCTGGGATGGCCCTTGAGAATTGTCCCATTTGAGCCAAGCAGCCCAGGTTTCCCACACACTAATCCTCTCTTGTCAAGCATGGTTTCTGGGAGCCCTTGCTCACCTCTCTGGTTCCTCATGAATAGCTGCCTTCTACTCTTTTGATATATAGAAAACTTTATTTTGATCTCTTTTTCAGGACTCTGTATTTGTACATTTAAATTGTCTTTTTTAGGTGATTCACAGGGGAATGTCATTGTGTTCTCTCCTTGAGACTTTGAATCAGAAGAAAATCTTAAGACCTTTCTATAAAATTGGTTAGCACAAATGAAATTGTAAAAATTACAGAATATCACTTCCCTCGTAGTCAAATTGTCAAAATCTCAAATATTAAAACATAATTGGGAAATGAGAAGTAAGAAGACAAGAAAACAGCTTTAAGAAAAATTTTCTCCTTGTCAAAGTCTGAACAATTTAAATTTGTCAAAGCCTTTTTT
>NW_007784431.1:0-351 GCF_000696425.1 Galeopterus variegatus
AAACTCATCCAACCAAGCTCATCGATCTAAGTAAAGTCATCAGACAAAGCTAATCGATCAATTTAAACTCATCAGACCAAGCTCATCGATCTAAATAAACTCATGAGACCAAGATACTCGATCTATGTAAACTCATGAGACCACGCTAATCGATCTATGTAAACACATCAGACTGAGCTAATTGATCTAAGTAAACTAATCAGACCCAGCTCATCGTTCTAAGAAAACTCATCTGTGCAAGCTAATCGATCTAAATAAACTCATCAGACCAAGCCGATCGATCAAATTACACTCATCAGACCAAGCTCATCGATCTAATTAAACTCATGAGACCAAGCTCTTCGATCTAAG
>NW_007784431.1:2547-2797 GCF_000696425.1 Galeopterus variegatus
ATCAAATTAAATTCATCAGACCAAGCTCATCGATCTAAATAAACTCATGAGACCAATCTACTCGATCTATATAAACTCATGAGACCAAGCTAATTGATCTATGTAAACTCATCAGACTGAGCTCAGCAATCTAAGTAAACTCATCACTGCAAGCTAATCGATCTAAATAAACTCATCAGACAAAGCTCTTCGATCTAATTATACTCATCAGACCAAGCACTTTGATCTAAGTAAACTCATCAGACCACGC
>NW_007784432.1:0-380 GCF_000696425.1 Galeopterus variegatus
AAGCTTTACACATTTGAGGACTATGATGTCTCCTTTGGGAGTGGTGTCTTAACAATTAAACTGGGTAGGGATCTAGAAACCTAGTGATCAACAAGCAGACCCCAAACAAGCACATCTGGTTATCTTCTCTATCCAGTGGACCCAAGAATTATGACCGGACTGGGAAAAACTGTGTGTGCTCCCACAACAGTGTGTCCCTCTATGAGCTGCTGGCCACAGAGCTCACTGAAGTCTCAAAAACCAAAATGGGGGCTGGCTGGTGAGCTCAGTTAGTTAGAGTGTGGTGTTATAACACCAAGGTCATGGGTTCGGATCCCTGTACCATCCAGCCACCAAACAAACAAACAAAAAATAAATTGAACTTATCTTCCTTGGCCTAT
>NW_007784432.1:2346-2797 GCF_000696425.1 Galeopterus variegatus
AAATTCACTGACATTCAATATATTGTACTTATATTCTGCTTGGCAGTGAGACCACTTAACCGTCTATTTCATAATTTCATTACAATTTGTATGGCCAGGAAGACTCTATAGTTCTAGAATACTCTGTGTATTTGATTCTGCAAATGTTACCATCTGATAAAGGAGCCTTGTGTTAGTCAACTATTGCTTGGTCTCTGACAACCTCAAGATCTCAGTGGCATTCAACAATAAGCGTTTCTTTTTTGATCACGAGTTGGTGGGTCAGCTGGGGTGGCGCTGCTCCCTGTGTCTCTCATCTTCCTCCTGGGAACACTGAGCCAGTGGGGACATGCTTTCCTCTTGCAGAAGGGCAAGAGTGCATGCAGTACAAATGATGCCTCTTAAGTGTGCATTAGAGCTGGCACACTGTCACTTGCACCCACGTTTCAATAGCCAAAACAGGTCACACGAA
>NW_007784433.1:0-531 GCF_000696425.1 Galeopterus variegatus
AGAAATGATTAAAGTGATTGAGATGCCAAAAAAAACTTTGTTCAAGTTTACATGGGTTGTAAATCTCTCAGTAGAGATGCTTACATTCAAAAACACCCAGAAATGAGTGAATTTTATAGCTTTTAAGTAACTTAATGAACTTGCAGTATGATAATAGAAGTTTTGTTGATATTTGGTATCACTGCTGTAGATAATAGAATTTTATTGATGCCAACACAAGTCAGAGGCCATCTGCCCCTTAGAAAAAGATAACAGGTAATTTTTCAGTTGTTCCTACCAAACACACTAAAGAATATAAGGTCATAAATGTGTGTTGTTGTAAGCTGCCAAGTTTTTGGTAATCTAGTTATTGCAATGGAAAACTAATACATTGGTGAACTGGAAAATAGTTCCTTTAACCACTGCCCCTCATTTTAGTTTCTACTCTTAAATCACTCTTTGGGATTTGGGACTCAGTATGTCTAAATGAGCCCTGGAGGAAACTTAAGAAAAATCAGTGTTGCCGGAGTCATCAGCACATGAATGTTACAA
>NW_007784433.1:1984-2797 GCF_000696425.1 Galeopterus variegatus
CACACAGACAGAAGAAAGATCAATCTCTCTCCTTCTTCTAATAAGGGCACTAATCCCATCATGGGGGATTTATCCTCATGACTTCATCTAAACCTAGTTACCTCCCAAAGCCCCACTTCCAAATACTGACACGTGGTGGATTAGGGCTTCAATATATAAATTTGGGGGGATAAATTCAGTCCATAACACTGTGACTATGCATCTTGGCGAAATTATTCTAGATCTTTTTTTCTTTATTTTTTCAGTAAATATCAGAATGCCTATCCTGTAGGAGGTGCTCAAGAAATATTTTAATATGGTACTATATCTTTTCCTTTATGGTACTGTATTGTGTTATGGCTACACATTTGATCATTAAAGACTTCAAATGCTTTCTGGAAATATTTTGTATCTGAGCACATCTGTTAAAAAATGAAACTGCTAGACGGCACTTAGCAAAGCAAGATACTTTGTCAGTATTCCCAGAGAAAATACATTTTTCTGACAGAGATTCAATAGTTTACAGTTTGGTTCCTTCCATAACTAAAGACAAGACTCTATAATTTTATAATTCTTTATCGTTATTGGTTTACCAGTTGTTCAAACTGATAGAAGGAATGTAGTCAACAGGAAAAATTGAGAATTGAATAAATTTAGTTTTCAGGTAGATTTCATGTTAAAACCTCTAATGAATATTGTGTTTAACACAAAACCTGACTAAGAAATATAATTTAGCGAGGAAGTTATAATTTAAGTATAATTTAAGGAATGGTTTTCTATAATCATTTTGAATAAATTAGTGCAATGGAAAGATTGAGAAATTTAGAAAAAAAA
>NW_007784434.1:0-2797 GCF_000696425.1 Galeopterus variegatus
GTGTTACAGCTTCTTCAGTTAGTTCTCAGATGATCAAGAAAGATGCTTTTCCGAAAGCTCCCAGCAAAATATCTTATATTTACTAAGCTGTGTGGATCCTGTTTCATCCCTGAACAATCACTGTGGCCAGAGTGTGCAGTTTGACTCAATTAATCAAGACTCTCCCCTGTCTCCCCACACCAGGAAATATCCTCTGAGGCACATGGGTTACTTGGAGGTGAGGCAGATGCCCCAAAAGTTAACAGGATAGTGGGAGTGAAAAAAAATAAGAGTCAAATATGACTTGTAGTTGTATTTACAAGAACAACTGGAAGATATCATTGCTGATGAGCAGATCAAGGACCAAGTCAGGAATTAAAAGGTCAGTATATTGGATGCTTTTGTATGTATGTGGAAATAGAAATACTAGTTATGACACAAGGAGTGTTTGTGAGAGTGTCGATGAACCAGGGTCTTACATTTCAAGAAATGAAAAGGAGTGATGCTCCCTGACCATAGGAGTCTGTGGATTACTGTGATAAGGTGGTGTAGGGGTGGGACAGTCAGAGGGAATGGGTTTCTAAAGAGACTGAGGTGCAACCTCCAAAGAGCAATGTAAAGAGTATAGATGGGAGACCCCCAACACTGAGAGGCAGCGTGCTCAAGAAAGAGCTAGGTTTCAGTTACAGCAACCAAGTAAGGGGAGAGTTAGAGAAAAATTTGTGAATATAAGAGGTTCATTTGCATGTGGAGAATCATGGATTTCAGAGGCTCTACTGATTACTTGTCTTTATTCTAGGCCACCTCCAGTTCACTAATTTGATCAGGACCTATGAGCCCACTGTGTGCTTATCCCCAACACACACACACACACACACACACACCCTTCACTGTTTTTCTGCATATTCATCTGCAATGCACATGACTCAGGGAGACTGATCAGACACCTGCTTAGCCACAGCTACTGTATGGAGACCGCATCCCACCATGCTGGATTTAGTAACAGCCCAAACCAAGGCTTCTCTAAGATTTACAGCTTCCCCCAGTTTATATGCAGAGTAGTGGGTCTCTACCCTCTGTGTTCTTGGGTTCCTCCAAATGTTCATAGGCTGTATCTATCCCTGTACATTCTTCCCTTCAGCCATCCCCTCTCACTATGCTTTGAGCTTAGGAAGAAAGTGAAAATAGTCATATTTCACCCCGATCGGACCACTCTTTTCTACTCCAGGCTCCTTACTAAGCTGTGTGGATCCTGTTTCATCCCTGAACAATCACTGTGGCCAGAGTGTGCAGTTTGACTCAATTAATCAAGACTCTCCCCTGTCTCCCCACACCAGGAAATATCCTCTGAGGCACATGGGTTACTTGGAGGTGAGGCAGATGCCCCAAAAGTTAACAGGATAGTGGGAGTGAAAAAAAATAAGAGTCAAATATGACTTGTAGTTGTATTTACAAGAACAACTGGAAGATATCATTGCTGATGAGCAGATCAAGGACCAAGTCAGGAATTAAAAGGTCAGTATATTGGATGCTTTTGTATGTATGTGGAAATAGAAATACTAGTTATGACACAAGGAGTGTTTGTGAGAGTGTCGATGAACCAGGGTCTTACATTTCAAGAAATGAAAAGGAGTGATGCTCCCTGACCATAGGAGTCTGTGGATTACTGTGATAAGGTGGTGTAGGGGTGGGACAGTCAGAGGGAATGGGTTTCTAAAGAGACTGAGGTGCAACCTCCAAAGAGCAATGTAAAGAGTATAGATGGGAGACCCCCAACACTGAGAGGCAGCGTGCTCAAGAAAGAGCTAGGTTTCAGTTACAGCAACCAAGTAAGGGGAGAGTTAGAGAAAAATTTGTGAATATAAGAGGTTCATTTGCATGTGGAGAATCATGGATTTCAGAGGCTCTACTGATTACTTGTCTTTATTCTAGGCCACCTCCAGTTCACTAATTTGATCAGGACCTATGAGCCCACTGTGTGCTTATCCCCAACACACACACACACACACACACACACACACACACACACACACACACACACATCCTTCACTGTTTTTCTGCATATTCATCTGCAATGCACATGACTCAGGGAGACTGATCAGACACCTGCTTAGCCACAGCTACTGTATGGAGACCGCATCCCACCATGCTGGATTTAGTAACAGCCCAAACCAAGGCTTCTCTAAGATTTACAGCTTCCCCCAGTTTATATGCAGAGTAGTGGGTCTCCACCCTCTGTGTTCTTGGGTTCCTCCAAATGTTCATAGGCTGTATCTATCCCTGTACATTCTTCCCTTCAGCCATCCCCTCTCACTATGCTTTGAGCTTAGGAAGAAAGTGAAAATAGTCATATTTCACCCCGATCGGACCACTCTTTTCTACTCCAGGCTCCACCATCTCTTCCCCCGTCTCTCTCCAAAGGAAGTTTCTTCTCAGTTTTTTTGTTTGTTTGTTTTGGGGTGGATGACTTTCTATACTACAGATTTTTTCTTTCCTCTTCTAGGCAATAAGTCTCTTGGCCTATGTTTAAGGGTTCAAGGGCTTAAGGAGAAGGGAAAATATGTACTAAAGAGAGATGAAATGTATCTGGAGGCCTTTCAAAATATCCCCATCACACACATTTGTAGGAGTCACATCCACACACGAAGCAAAGTACACTTGTTTTTATGAAAGTCAATCGACAGCGGCTCTATAAGACCATGATTTATTAGCTTTACTTTTACACTTATTTAAAGCATAAGAAGTACATAAAAATGTTTTTTACACAAGAGAAGTTCTCCTTATACTTTTAATTACTCAGATGTAACAGTGCCTGTTT
>NW_007784435.1:0-1329 GCF_000696425.1 Galeopterus variegatus
CAGTTCATATTGACAAGTGCCTGCTGTCCATTTCTGTTAGGTCAGGGAAGGCCCTGTCATCAAGGGGTGAACCCAGGCAGGAAGCAGGCCTGTAGCACATGAAATAATCACCAAGGAGCTGCAGACAACAGGATGCGATCTGGTGCCACTGTTTGAATATTTCTCATCCAGGATGATCCCTGTTGATTCTCCTTGTCACTTTGAGATTGAGAGATGGTGTCTCTGGCCTTGGTGCTCTGGCCGGGTGGCCAGGGCTTGTGAACAGTGCCCCTCCCTTGAATGGGGATTTGCCCCAGCACGGTTTGACCTCAGGAGCTGCTATTTAGTGGTCTGCCGTCCCATTTAATTCCCGGGGTCTGGCAGTCTTGATTGTCTGACCTCACTTTGGTCTGATGCATTTAAGTGTGGAGGAGTGACTTAAAGGCATGTAAATTACTATTTTTCATGCATACCATGGGCCTGGGGAAACAAGCCAAAGGTACATTTTTATTCCAAGTTAAGTCTTTCAACTTGGTCCTCCCTTTCCAGACTGTTTGAGACTAGAGTCTTTTGTAAGGAATTCGTCAACCATGAAGCAGTCATCCCCATAGAGATCCTGGCAACATTTCGTCACATCCTTTGGGCAACACTCTGGGAGACTCTGCTTGTTTCCTGGGCCCACGAGCACAGTTTGAAGGAAGAGAGCCAGTGAACCCATGGAAACCAAGCCCACACATCCACTCAGACCTAGTAACCAGTCCCCAGCCAAGCCGTGGAGCCCACAGACAAGAAAACCCTTTTCTGGTTCAGCACACCTGACGGCAGTGTCATGGGGCAGTGTACTGACTGTCCCCCTTGCTCTCTTTTCATTTGAAGAGTGGCACAGACATGGTTTAAATGAACTGGCAGAACTCCATTGAGATATGTGATGTCAAAAGCAATGATTAAACAACAACAAAGTGAATGATTTTGATTACTGACCATATCCTCTTTTCTAAAGAGTTTTAATGGATTTTTAATGCCTGGAGGCTCCACGTACTATGCAGGCAGAGGAGAAAGGCTGTTTCTCCCTTTTTATATATCAGGCTTCTGCATGCCCATCTTCTTGCAAGCATTCCATTGAATTGGGTGTAAAAATCTATTGTGAGTAGACCATGAAGCAGGAGTGTTTGCCATTCTGGATTTGAGAGCGTGAGGCCAGGATCCCGTGTGGGTGAAGTGGTCTCTGACTGTTGTTGAGCTGTAGGTACTGGGAATTGATCATCTAGCAGACAGCTCTGCTAGCTGCTGGTGCATTATACACATCCCTGCTTGGCTCACCCATTCTGCTGCATAGCTGCCTGTCCAGTT
>NW_007784435.1:2249-2797 GCF_000696425.1 Galeopterus variegatus
ATGGCTCATCTGGCCGTTCACCCCCTTTTCCTTGACTGAAACCTGTCTTACAGGTTGCCTTTTGGATGTGATCTGTGTCATAAAATTGTAGTACCGTGGTGCCTCTTTTCAGGAGTAGTTGGCAGACCAAATAAGAAGCCGTCTGTAGACTTATTAGAAATTCACTGTCACTCTCTCTATGATCAAATAATTCTTACTTTTGAGTTGGGCTAATCCTCGAGGTCAGATTTTTCCAGCCAGCTTCCTCCTGCATCTCAGACTGATTGGGTTCTCTGCTCATCCCTCTTCTGTGGCCACTGGGGTTGAAGTCTGCTCAGGCAGTCTGCTCACTCATTTATTTACTCATTTGTGTTTTTTTTTTTTTTAATCCCAGAAATGCTAAAGTCTCTGATGTGGGAAGCACTTTGCCAAGTGTAGATGAATCGAACAAGGTACACCCTAAGGAGCATACAGTGAGAGAGGGAAGAGGACACTTAAATCCAAATATTAGTAGATCATGATGAGCAAAGCAACTCTCCTTCTACACACACACACACACACACACACAC
>NW_007784436.1:0-222 GCF_000696425.1 Galeopterus variegatus
AGACTATTATAAACAACTGTATGACAACAAATTTGAAAATCTGGAAGATATGAATAAGTTTCTAGACACATACAAATTACCAAGACTGAATCAAGAAGAGATATACAACCTGAACAGACCAATAACAAGGAGATAGAAGTGGTAATTAACAAGCTTCCAAGAAAAAAAGTCTGGGTCTGGATGGCTTTACAGGTGAATTCTATCAAACTTTTAAAGAGGAGT
>NW_007784436.1:2170-2797 GCF_000696425.1 Galeopterus variegatus
GACTAATATCCAGAATATACATAGAACTCAAGCAATTATACAGTAAAAAAAATAAATGACCTAATTAAAAAATGGGCAAAGGAGTTGAATAGACATTTTTCAAGGGAAGACATACAAATGGCCAACAGATACATGAAAAAAATGCTCAACATCACTAGTCATCAGTGAAATGCAAATTAAAAACATGTTGAGATACCACATCACTCTAGTTAGACTGTCTATAATAAAAAAACAGTGACTAACAAATGCTGGCGAGGGTGTGGAGAGAAGGGAATACTACTGCACTGTTGGTGGTACTGTAAATTAGTACAAACACTTTGGAATACAATATGGAGGTTTTTCAAACGACTACAGATAGATCTTCCATATTATCCATTAATTCCACTTCTGGGTATATATCCAGGGGAATGGAAATCATCATGTTGAAGAGAAACCTGCACTCCCATGTTTACTGTAGCTCTGTTTACAATAGCCAAGATATGGAACCATCCTACATGTCCATCAATGGATGATTGGACAAGGAAATTGTGGTATATATACACTATGGAATACTATTCTGCCATAATAAAGAATGAAATACTCCCATTTGCAACAACATGGGTGAACCTGGAGAAACTTATGTTGAGT
>NW_007784437.1:0-2797 GCF_000696425.1 Galeopterus variegatus
AAAAAAAAAAAAAAAAAAAAAAAAAGAACCCTGACTGTACAGCTTCGGGCTCTTTCATTTTGGGGGGGAGAATACAGCTTTAAAGAGTATTTCAAGGAACGATGTTCAATGCATACTATGAAAAAGATCAGAAAATGTATAGTCATGTCAAAATCCAGTTCAGAATGCTGTCTGTTCATAAGACCATATTTAAAAAATGTGAAGGTGAATGGTTCCTACCTATCTAAATGAGGCTTAAAAAAATGGAGAAGTCTTTTTTTTTTTTTTGTCAACAACTGTCATATTTTGGTCTACCTTACTTTTGAAAAATTCCTGAATGTGTGTGATAAAAGATCTGTGAATTCTAATACTTCAACTAATTATTGCTAGGCCTCAAACATCAAAATGCCTGACATGATAAAAAAATGTTTTTTATTTGTAATAGATTATGCAGTATGATATTTTGGGATGCTAGTAAAATAAGGCTGCACTATATCTGCATTTTAACAATAGAATTTTTCTTATTGATGTAATAGGATGTACTTTATTTCTTAATAAAACCATCGTTGCTGGACAGGCTGCAGAGAGTATTTGGGGCAAAAAATAGAAATCAGAGGCCAGTCCCTTTATGGGTTAAACTGTCGGATGAATGACCTCACCTGATAAGGTGCAGTAATCGTGTTTTAAAGCAGTCAACTTGTTCTGCAATGTTCTGGAAATACTCATGCGAGAGCTTCCGTTATAGTGCAAGGAACAGGGGTACATGTATGTGCACACTCACATCCACACACATGTCTCTCAGTGTCTTTTCAGCATAAGCATCATACTGCATCGTGTTTCATCACCATTTCTTTTGGTTTAAACCCTGTGAGCACAGTCTAGCTTAAAATTCTTGTTAAAAGCATAGGTGGGCTTTCAGATAAGCAGAATGATGAAAACCCTGCAGATTTATTGTATATAATATATTTTTGCTAGTATCCTGACATCTCTGTTTTTATCTACACATATGCATCTCTGACATCATCTTTTCCCGAGCTATGGGATTTTGAGCTTTACTGCATCTCGCTATCAGGGGGTCCAAATGTCATGGCGATTAGAGAGGGTGGGTTGATTGATGGGAGTGAGAAAGATGCTCATCAAAGAGAAGGTGGGTGTGCAGCACCTTTGGGAGTTATCAATTCACGTGACACGGAGTTACAGATCATACACCTGGTATTTTATTTAAATGTGGAAGCAGACCTAAGTACAAATGCACCTTGAGGACTTCGAAGGTGATTTTTATTTAATTTGTGTAAAAATATGTAAGTAAAAAATGCTACGAGGTGAATCATCTCAGGGCTTCCTCCCCACTCCTCCCCGCCATCTTTATTAAGCTGATTAAAATTCTAACCTAGAATTTCAGGGTTCGTCTAAATTTTCTAGGCCTTTTAACTTAAGCTGCATGCCACTACAAGATGCCCTCTGTAGGAAAACAAAATGCCATGCAGATCTTTAATAAATGCCAGCCTATCCTTCTCTACTTCTTGTCTCTTTCCTTTGCCACTTCGGTGTGACCACGGTTGGTTGCTGTCTTGGGGAATAGTGAATCATGGGGCAGAACCCGTACAATAGCGCACTCTGGTAAGGAAATAATTATGGCTAAAAAAATGCCAGTTTAAATCCCTAATTCCTGGACCTCCATGTAGCTGGCAAAGTATTTTATCACTGTGTCTGGGATAAGGTGCACTGAGTGTTTTGAAGAGTGAGTCAGATTAATGTGCCTAGAGCTTGATATAAAGGAGAGAGAGAAAGAGAAGGTCGTTTTATAGAGGAAGACCTATGAACGCTGTGGGAGATTGGAAATTTATGTTTGAAAAACAAAAGGATGGATTTCTCAAATGGGTTCATTTACAAAACCTATGGCATCCAGATTTCATAAAATTTTTGAATTCTACGGGTGAGATTATGAATGTGGCTCGTGAATAACTAATAGGTAGTGAGAAAAAACACATTTTGCACCAAGCAGAGCATTCAGTAGCATTTTCAGAATGAGCACTCCAAGTTCCTTGGTTTTCGAGTGTGGGGGGCCCACCTCGCCAAAGCAGGGCAGGGGCCCTGGGGGAAGCTAGCAAACAAGTGTGTCCCGCATCTTCCTGGCTGCTGCGCTGAAGGGCATGCTGGGCCTTGGTGACCAGCACGACCAGCCTGGGAGATGGCGAGGTGGTGCTACCTGCATGTCAATTGTGTCCCCGCCGTAGGACACTAGTGGGCGGCAAACCTCACAAGACTCGTGCCGCCAGCCTTCAGCCCAGCCGAGCAGGCAGAAGCTCTGTGCAGATTGTCAGGGGCTTTCTTCTGAACAGGCCTCCCCAGGATCTCTCAAGTTCACCGCGCCTAGAATCCCGTATCCCGAAGTTCCTCGAACAAGAATGTGAAGGCTACGGCAGGTCAGGCAGGGTCCGGCAGTCTTTGTTTTCAATTGTGCAAAGCAGGACTTCGTTCGCAGCAGTGTTCTGAAACCTACAAGGTGCACAGCAAGGAAAAGAGGTGTCGTGGGGGCCGGGCGGTCCGCGGAGGGGTGCATTTGCATATCCCCTTCCAAACTGGCGAGGGAGCCCCGGCGTGGAGTGTGCGCGTCTCTGAGGTGGCACCTCCAGGAGCAGCTCCGCGCCTGATTGGCTGACCTTCCAATGTCATTCCAGGAGCCGCGCTTCTCCTCCTGCTGATGGTGACAGGGTGATGCTGACGCGCCCGCTCCTCCGCAGTCCATTAGTCTTCCGCAGCGGCCTGTGCGAAGCTCTGGGGACCGGGATACCCCTCCTTCCTCTCCCCCCCCCCC
>NW_007784438.1:0-1363 GCF_000696425.1 Galeopterus variegatus
ATCGATGTCCTTGGTCTGATGAGTTTACTTAGATCGATTAGCTTGGTATGATGAGTTTACTTACATCGATGTGCTCAGTCTGATGAGTTTACTTAGATCAATGTGCTTGGTCTGATGAGTTTACTTGGATCGATGAGCTCGGTCTGATGAGTTTACTTAGATCGATGAGCTTGGTGGGATGAGATTACTTAGATTGAAGCACTTGGTATGATGAGTTTCTTTAGATCCATTCGCTTACACTGATTGGTTTATTTAGATCGATGTGCTTGGTATGATGAGTTTACTTAGATCGATGAGCTTGGAATCATGAGTTTACTTACATCGATGTGCTCAGTCTGATGAGTTTACTTAGATCAATGTGCTTGGTCTGATGAGTTCACTTGGATCGATGAGCTTGGTGTGATGAGTTTACTTAGATCGATGAGCTTGGTGGGATGAGATTACTTAGATTGAAGATTACACCAATGAGCTTGGTCTGATGAGTTTATTAGATCGATGATCTTGGTCTGATGAGTTTACTTAGATCGATGATCTCGGGTTGATGAGTTTTCTTAGATCGATGTGCTTGGGCTGATGAGTTTACTTAGATCGATGTGGTCGGTCTGTTAAGTTTACTTAGATCGATGTGCTTGGTCTGATGAATTTTCTTAGATCTATGTGCTTGGTCAGATGAGTTTACTTCGATCAATGAGCTTGGTGTGATGTGTTTACTTAGATCGAAGGGCTTGGTCTGATGAGTTTTCTTAGATCGATGTGCTTGGTCTGATGAGTTTACTTTGATTGATGTCCTTGGTCTGTTGAGTTTACCTAGATTGAACATCTTGGTCTGATGAGTTAAATTACACCAATGAGCTTGGTCTGATGAGTTTATTAGATCGATGATCTCGGTCTGATGAGTTTACTTAGATCGATGATCTTGGTCTGATGAGTTTACTTAGATTGATGAGCTCGGTCTGATGAGTTTACTTAGATCGATAAGGTCTGTCTCTTAATTTTACTTAGATTGATGTGCTTGGTCTGATCAGTTTACTTTGATCGATGTGCTTGGTTTGATGAGTTTTCTTAGATCGAACATCTTGGTCGGATGAGTTAACCTAGACCAATGAGCTTGGTATGATGAGTTTACTTACATCGATCATCATGGTCTGATGAGTTTACTTAGATCGATGATCTTGTTCTGATGAGTTTACTTAGATTGATGAGCTCGGTCTGATGAGTTTACTTAGATCGATAAGGTCTGTCTCTTAATTTTACTTAGATTGATGTGCTTGGTCTGATCAGTTTACTTTGATCGATGTGCTTGGTTTGATGAGTTTTCTTAGATCGAACATCTTGGTCGGATGAGTTAACCTAGACCAATGAG
>NW_007784438.1:1877-2797 GCF_000696425.1 Galeopterus variegatus
TTTACTTAGATCGATGTTCTTGGTCTGATGAGTTTTCTTAGATCGATGAGCTCGGTCTGATGTGTTTATTTTGATCGATGAGCTTGGTCTGATGAGTTTACTTAGATCGAACAGCTCGGTCTGATTAGTTTACTTAGATTGATGAGCTCGGCCTGTTGAGTTTACTAACATAGATGAGCTTGGTCTGATGAGTTTACTTAGATCGATGAGCTCTGTCTGTTAATTTTACTTAGATTGATGTGCTTTGTCTGATGAGTTTACTTTGATCGATGTGCTTGTTTTGATGAGTTTTCTTAGATCGAAAATCTTGGTCGGATGAGTTAACCTAGACCAATGAGCTTGGTATGATGAGTTTACTTACATCGATCATCATGGTCTGATGACTTTACTTAAATCGATGATCTTGGTCTGATGAGTTTACGTAGATCGATGACCTCGGTCTGATGTGTTTACTTTGATTGATGAGCTCGGTCTGAAGAGTTTACTTAGATCAATGAGCATGGTCTGATGTGTTTGCTTAGGTCGATGTGCTTGGTCTGATGAGTTTACTTTGATCGATGAGCTCGGTCTGATGAGTTTATTTAGATTGATGTGCTTGGTCTGATGACTTTAATTAGATAGGTGAGCTTGGTCTAAAGAGTTTACTTAGATCGATGTACTCAGTCTGATGAGCTTACTTAGATCGATGAGCTTGGTCTGATGAGTTTACTTAGATCGATGAGCTCAGTCTGATGTGTTTACTTTGATCGATGAGCTCGGTCTGAAGAGTTTACTTAGATCAATGAGCATGGTCTGATGAGTTTACTTAGGTCGATGTGCTTGGTCTGATGAGTTTTCTTAGACCTATGTGCTCGGTCTGATGAGCTTACTTAGATCAATGAACTTGGTGTGATGAGTTTACTTAGATCGATGAGCTCTGT
>NW_007784439.1:0-495 GCF_000696425.1 Galeopterus variegatus
AGCGGGAGTGAAAAGGCATGCTCAGTGATGCATGCTTAAATTAGATTTGCTCTTAGTGCTTTATTCACCCTGTCATGATAAATCATAACATTTCCATCCACTGGTTAACTGCATATTAAAATGACATGGGATGAAAACACTTTAGTGGGCAGAAAATTAAAATAATGTTTGTGTGTGTGTGTGTATGAGACACATTTAACTTTCAACTCTATTTCTTTCTGAATGCGTGTGAATGGTATTTACAAAAATTCATCCTTTAACCTTAGTATAAACAGCCATTGCCAGGTAAAGAAATCAGTAATAGTTATGACAGTTCACTACAACAAAATAGCAATCAAATCAGGAAAAACAGTACTTAAAACACTGTTTACTGGTGAAATTTACATCATCATGATAGGCCTTCAAATATATAAAGAGTTATATTAATTTTCATAAACCCAGGTCTTTCTACATTTCCTAAAATGCCATTGTTTATAGACATTCCTCTATTTGTTA
>NW_007784439.1:2391-2797 GCF_000696425.1 Galeopterus variegatus
TCTTATCTTTCATTTGACTGTATGATATATTGATTATTATCAAAATCTCTCATTTTATTTCTCATTTAATTCACATATCTATTGGTGAAATCAGCATCATGCCAATATAAATCTCTAAGTATTTAATCTAAGTATAAATCTCTGTGATCAAAGCTAAGATACCGTGTGGAGAAAAAACAGTTTTAGACATATACGCCATTTTCAAGGGGTTTGCTGTCTAGTGGTTAAGGACATGTATAAATATATAATAATCTTTAAGATAGATATGTGCATGTGATATTTACAAGGTACAGATAGAAAGTATGAAAGTATATGTTAACTGGAAACTATTTTGATCTGTGTGGTCTGAGAATGTAAAGCTATACTGGGGAAGAAACCATTTCTCAGGATTCTGTATCCCCATACA
>NW_007784440.1:0-629 GCF_000696425.1 Galeopterus variegatus
TTTTTTTCTTTCTGCATTTGAGGCAAGGGCTGTCTGCTTCTAGTCAGCTTTCTCTTCCTCTCAATGTAAAACTTTTATGATTTATTCATGTTTGTTATTGAGAAACCTTCCATTCTATAAATATAGAACATTTGGTAAGTCTGTTCCCCACAGTTTTGGGGGAAAGCTTGAATACAGTTAGCAAGAACATTTTTATACAAGTCTTTCTGTGGACATTTCCTCTCCTGTGTATACACCTTTGAGTCAGATATCTAAAACATAGGGGAATATTTTTATCTCCCAGAGAAATGGCCAAACTTTTCTCCATTGGTTGTTACAATTTAGACTTCTATTGTAAATATATGAGAGAAACAGTTGTTTCACAGCCTCATCAACCATTTGTATCTTCAGTCTTCTAAATTTAGCAGTCCTAGTTGGTATGGAGTTGCATATCATTGGAGTTTTGAATTGCATATCCTTGATGAGTAATCATCGTGAGCAACTTTGCAAATATTTATTGGCCATTTGGAAATCTTCCTCTGGGTAGTGCCTTTTCAACTCTTTTGACAAGAGGATTCTTCATTTTTAACTGTCCTTTTTAGTCCAAGTGGATATTGGTTTGTCAGAATAATTATCTTAAAATATTTATG
>NW_007784440.1:2402-2797 GCF_000696425.1 Galeopterus variegatus
ATTTTTGTGCTCTTTCATCCTTCAGGACCTCTTTCTTCATGTGGGTTCTCATTTTAGAGAGATTGATGTGTGTTTTTGTATAGCATGGCATTCTCAGGTGTCTAAGAAAACAAATAGCAAGTTTCAACAATTCTTAATGCCTAAGTTCGCAAATTCCAGAATGCCACTTCTACCACATTCTATTAATCAAAGCAGTAACAAAGCCTGCAAAAGGGAATGGAGAAATAGAATCTACTTTTTGAATGTAGAAATGCAATGTCATATTGCAAGAAAGCATTCATGTAGAGACGAGAGAAATTTGTAGTACAAAACACTTCTGTTGAATTCCATTGGCCAAATTAAGTTATAAAGCCAACCCAGATACTAGGGACGGGGAAATGGTTTCTACTGCTTTG
>NW_007784441.1:0-481 GCF_000696425.1 Galeopterus variegatus
CATACTGGACCCATACATTGGTCATCCTATACATGAGGCAACGACCATGATAGCCAGCCTGAGTGAAGTAGAGGAGAGGAGACAAGCAAAAGGGGTCCAGAAGGTACCTAAGTCCAAACCCCCAAGAAATGCTTGGGATTTTACCCTGAGAGTACCAAACAAGACCAACTGTAAGCAGATGTGGCTTGACTTGCTTGCAGCAGGGGTTGATAGCAAGAAAATTGACCAGCAGCTAAATGCAGTTCTGTTTGCCTTGTGGCAACAATAGTGCCCTGAATAGCGTTTCACCAAATGTCCGGAAACACATAGCAAGGTATGCTCACTGGATTTAAAAGATTTTTTGGTTTCTTCCAAGGAGATGGATGAACTGTTCAGTTTCGAATAGGGAGCAGGCCAAAGTGCTTGTCTTTTGGGGGCTGGTGAGGACTGGAGGCCTCATTTTGAATTGGCAGTGATGAAGCTGATGCACTGGCTAAGGTAA
>NW_007784441.1:2593-2797 GCF_000696425.1 Galeopterus variegatus
GTGGGAAATTCTATTATGGTATTTGAAAGGTAGGACCTTTAAGAGGTGATTGGATCATGAGGATTGTGCCCTTATGAATGGATTAACCCATTCATGGAGCAATGGGTTAATGGTTTAACAGGTTATCAGGGAGTAGTTCTGATGACTTAACAAGGAGAGAAAGTGAACACATCAACTCTCTCATTTATATCATTCTTACCATGT
>NW_007784442.1:0-781 GCF_000696425.1 Galeopterus variegatus
AAACCAGTCAAGAGGTCTCTTGATGATTGGCCCTGAATGCTTCTTGAAACTATGTTGGGTGCAAAGACAGATATAACCAAGAATAAGATAGGTTGGGTCCCTACATGAAATCTTAGATGATATTAGTAAGAGAATGAGTAATTCATGTCGACATCTGTACTCTGTAAGTAAAGGGTTGTAAGTAAGTGAGGAAATGAAAGAGAGACTTCTTTTGTGGTTGCTTTTCAGAATATGGTTGAGGGGAATTTAGTGTGCCTTGATTATTTCCATTGGTGAGTGAGAGAGATACCTATAAAGTACTATTGGTAAGAAAGAGAAACCTGATATTTAATTTTTGTGTGTGTGAAGTTGAATATAAAGCAGACTATTTTTGGCTAACAAAGTGCAAAAATCAGTCTTTAGATATGAAAAGGATGCCTTTATCTTACTATGATAGGGAGATCGCTATTATCTACACAAAAGTGAGAGTAACTGTGTGTCCCTGAAACTCTGACATCCAAGATCCTTGAAAGGGGCATAGCAGATTCTGGATTGAGACCAAACTAGTAACTGGCTGAAATGAGAAGGGCTGGGGACCGAAAAATACTTCTTAAACACAGGAAATTTCAATATTGAAGGTTTCTCTGAAACTAGAGCTATAGTATATTGATGCACTCTAGTCCAGAGGTTCAAACTAGGGGGACTTTGCTCTCCAGAGGAAATTTGGCAATGTCAGGAGACATTTTTGCCTGTCACAAAAGTGAGGGTGGGAAATACTGGCATCTGATAGGTAGAAGCCAGG
>NW_007784442.1:1756-2797 GCF_000696425.1 Galeopterus variegatus
ACACACACACACACACACACACACACACACACACACACACACACACACACACACACGAAGTGATGGAGATGGAGCAGAGAGAAGTTTAAAGATCCCAGCCTTGAAGACTGAAGTGATACATCCACAAGTCAAGGAAAGCCTGCAGACACCAGAATCTGGAAGAGGCAAGAAGTAAATTCTCCTCTCGAACCCCTGAAGGGATCCACACCTTGATTTCAGTGCAGTGATGCTGGTTTAAGATTTCTGGCCTCCAGAACTGTGAGAGAGGAAAGTTTTACAGACCGACTCTGTGGTAATATTTTCAGAAGCCATAGGAAAGTAATACAATGTGTTTAAAGTACAATAGATTTTTTAAAAATGTAGTGAATTCTGAAAATATTTTCCAGTAGAGGAAAAAACATGAAAACATTAACAAAGACAAGAAAACTTTAAAAGGGTAGCGTATCAGACACATAATAAAGAATTAAGGTCAAATAGAAAGCAAAAGTAAAAGTAAAATCAACAAGGAAAATAACATCAGTTAATTCATTTAGTAGTTATATATCAAATATAGTGCTAAGAATTTAAAATACATTATTTAATTTTCATGACATTTTCTTGAAAAAAGTGGAGCAATATTAACTCTTTTACGTGTGACAAATTTTTTAAAAATTTCAAAATTATAACATTTTAAAAGGAAAAGTAATAAAAAAGAAAATAACTGAAAATGACTTAAAAATGATACCCAGAAATACACATAAGTATAGAGGAAACTCATTCTAAATTTTCAAGGAAAACCATAGACTGTGAGATTAGTGTACATTTACCCATGTAAGAAAAATGAATTCAATTTAATAAAAAATAGTTACATGCATTAAAGATGATGAAAAGAGATGTCTCTATGGAAATATATTGGTCTTATCTCAAACAAAGAAATGGAGTCTAATTATACCACCCCAAACCCATCAAAACAATAGAAGACTGCAGAAGAGCAGCAAATGTGGAATTTTCACTTAAACTATTCAATAATGGGTATAACATATAATTTCATATATAGTCACT
>NW_007784443.1:0-822 GCF_000696425.1 Galeopterus variegatus
AAGAGCAACTAGGCAAGAAAAAGGAATAAAAGGCACCCAAATTGGAAATCAGGAAATCAAATTGTCCCTGTTTGCAGATGACATGGTCTTATATAGAGAAAAACCTAAAGACTCCACCATAAAATCTAAGAGCTGATAAACTCAGTAAAGTTACAAGATATAAAATAAATATACAAAAGTCACCAGTGGTTCTATACATGAACCACAGACTAGTAGAAAAAGAAATGAAGAAAACAATCTCATTTACAATAGCTACCAAAAATAAATAAATAAATAAGATACCTAATAACAAATCTAACTAAGGAGGCAAAAGGTCTCTACAATGAAAACTACAAAACACTGATGAAAGAAATTAGAGAGTACATAAAAAATGGAAAGACATTCTATGCTCATGGATTGGTAGAATTAACATTGTGAAAATGCCTATACTACCCAAAGTGATCTACAGATTCAGTGCAAACCCTATCAAATTACCAATGACATTTCTCACAGAAATAGAAAAGACAATCCTAATATTCATATGAAACAGCACAAGGCCTTAAATAGCCAAGCAATCCTGAGCAAAAAGAGTAAAGCTGGAGGCATTGTACTACTTGACTTCCGATTACACTACAAAGCTATAGTAATCATGGTACTGGCATAAAAACAGACACACAGACCAATGGAACAGAACAGAATGCTCAGAAATAAAACAACCTACTTACACCCAATTGAATTTGATAAAAGCACTAACAACATACACTGGGGAAACATAAGCTTCATCAGTAAATGTTGCTGGGGAAACTGAATATCTATATGTAGAAGAATAAAACCTGACCCCTT
>NW_007784443.1:1553-2797 GCF_000696425.1 Galeopterus variegatus
GGAACAGAACAGAATGCTCAGAAATAAAACAACCTACTTACACCCAATTGAATTTGATAAAAGCACTAACAACATACACTGGGGAAACATAAGCTTCATCAGTAAATGTTGCTGGGGAAACTGAATATCTATATGTAGAAGAATAAAACCTGACCCCTTCTCTCATCACATACAAAAATCAACTCAGTGTGAATTAAAGACTTGAACATAAGATCTGAAACTATAAAACTTCTTGAGGAAGGTATAGAGGAAACACACTAAGCCATAGGACTAGGCAAATATTTTATGAAGAAGACCTCAAAAGAACTGTTAAAAAAGTAAAAATAAACAGATTGAATTATTTCAAACCAAAAAGCTTTTGTACAGCAAAGGAAAAAATCAACATAACAAAGACAACCTGCAGAATGGGAGAAAATATTTCCAAACTGTGTATCCAACCAGGTGCTAATTTCCAGAATATAAAAGGAGCTCAAACAACTCAATAGTAAAAAAACCCAAATAATCCAAATTTAAAAATGGGCAAGGGGGTTGAATAGACATTTCTCAAGACATACAAATGGCCGATAGGCATGTGATAAAATTCTCAACATCACTAATCATTAGGGAAATGCAAATCAAAACTACATTGAAATACCATCTCACTCCAGTTAGACTGGTTGTTATAAAAAAGACAGAAAATAACAATTGCTAGTGAGGATGCAGAGAAAGGGCAACCTTCCTACACTGATGGTGGGACTGTTAGAGTAAATTAGAAGAACTATGGTTACTGGAGGAGGAAAAGGGGAGAGGAAAGGAGAGAGAGTTAAAGGCTGATTAATCAACACAAAAGTACAGAGAAATAGGAAAAATAAGCCTTATCGGTGTGCAGTTGACCCAGAAATCTATAATCAACAATGTTTTAACTGTTTGTAGCCAAAGGACTAGAAGAAGAGATCAAATGTACACATTACAAATAAATGATTAAGTTTTGCAATGATGAATAGGCTAATTACCCTGAATAAATCAACACACATGTATACATGTTTTGAAATATAACTCTGTACCAAATAAATATGTGCAATCAATATGTTTCAATAACATTTTTTTTAACCCAGATGCAAGATGCTGAATGGCTATTTAGGGTAGGGAAACAATCGTAAAAAGTGGCACATTTTAAGAAACCCCTTGAAGATGATCCAAAATCGAGAGACCTGTAGGTCTCCTGCCCCTCTTTTCACACTCCTAAAGCATTAGCAAAGGCGTTT
>NW_007784444.1:0-500 GCF_000696425.1 Galeopterus variegatus
TTCATTAACTCTAAGACCCTTAAAGTCAGAGTTAGCCAATGAGCTGAGTTGCTGTGCTATGCCAGTCTGTCATCCCTTCCCAGCCCAGTGTCACCACATTTCAGACAAAACTTACTGCACCATGGGAGTGTTTTCTCAAAGTTGGACACAGCATAAAGGATGACTGATATCAAAGAGGATCTAGACAACAGCAAAAATGGAAAAATGCTATTTCAGAGTTAAAGATGCAATAAAAGCTCTCAGGAACTACCTTTATCTTGCTCTGAAATACTTCAAAAGATTCTTGTAATTTATCCTTTGGCTATTTCAGCAGGTAACAAATTAGGAAAAAGAGAATTCCACAGTGGGTTCTTACATTAATCAGCAACGAAGATGCTCACAAATCCATGTAACAAGCAAAGTAAGTGTCACTCCTAGAAGCTGGAAAATTGTAGTCATCGACGTGGAATGTATTTTCCTGCACATCCAACTCTCATGTTTACAGATAGGAAGAAAGAACG
>NW_007784444.1:2441-2797 GCF_000696425.1 Galeopterus variegatus
ATTACAGTAACCCCTGATTGCCACAGTGCATGGGAGAATTCAGCCCCATACTAGATGTGTCCCGCATGGAGAAAAATCAAAATCACTGCATTGTTCTAATGTTTTTACTGTTACAAAGTTAACTGCAGCTCTGGCTGCAGCTTCAGAGGGTGCAAGCCGTGACCTTGGCGGTGTCCACGTAGTGCTTATGCAGCAGGTGCACAGAGTATGGAGGTAAGGTGTGCTGTGGGGCCATTGCAGCCTCCACTGAGATTTTCAAAGGCTGTCTCAGACAGCGTGGGGGCCCAGGCAGACTCTTGTTATAGGTGCTGGCCCACTGCAAAGTCCCCCAAGTAGGACAATGCCCAGAGGAAATG
>NW_007784445.1:0-258 GCF_000696425.1 Galeopterus variegatus
TCTCTCTCTCTCTGTCTTTCTCTGCTTCTCTCTCTGTCTGTCTGTCTCTGTCTCTCCTGTCTCTCTCCCCCTAGCCCTCTCTCCCTCTCTCTCTGTCTCGGCGTTACATCATTATTTTCTCCCATCGGTGTGTTTCTCTAGTTTTGGTGTTATGAAGGGCACTTCTGGGGGCGATCTCTGTTGGCTGGTGGCTGACAGGAATCCAGTCCCTGTTAGTATCCTGAGGATTCTGGTATTTCCTGATGTTTGAGACTGCAG
>NW_007784445.1:2420-2797 GCF_000696425.1 Galeopterus variegatus
GTGGTTTGGATTCACCTAAAATGGGATTATTAACCTGGAAATAAATGAGTACAAACTATCCCGACATAAGCATAGAGAACTAAAAGGAAGGAAAGTTTTTAAAAAAGAGTGTAAGGAAGATATAAGTCATGTCATAAAGGCCTAACAAACATCTAATCAAAGTCTCAGAAGTTGTAGAAGACAGAAAATGGGGCAGAAACCACAGTGAAAAAAATTTTCCAAATTATGGATGATTAAGAAAAATAAACCTGATGATATATCAAGCCACATGTGCAAGAAGATCTGTGAAGTCCAAGCAGGAGAAGGACAAGAAAATCACAGCTAGGCATGTCAGTAAAACTGCTGAACACCAAAGATAATTAAAACTATAAATTATA
>NW_007784446.1:0-307 GCF_000696425.1 Galeopterus variegatus
TCTGCAGGCACCTATTCAAATAGGTGTTTCCATTAATGTGTTGGAGGCTCTGACTGGCTCTGCAGGAGACGGAGGCCTGCTCTCCAGGGATGAAAAGCAGGGAGGGTGGAGTCTGGGCCATCTCAACATTCCTATTGGATCCTAAAATAATGAATGAGAAATGCAAGCTTCTGTAAAAACATTAAAGGCAATGTGTATCATTTCCCTTTTGTATTTATTTTAGACTTATCTTTTTTTAACAGAATAATACCATAAATATTAGAATTTAAAATTAGCCCAAAATTTATAAGGCACAAGAGGATTTTTT
>NW_007784446.1:2220-2797 GCF_000696425.1 Galeopterus variegatus
TCACTTCAAGTGAACAGTAACTGTCAAAAAAAAATTCTTGAGCAATTGACAGAATAGTTTCCTGTTCTACATAATGTTCAGTGATTTAACACAAAGGCATATTTAACTGCCAAAGAAAACAATCTAATATAGTTCTATGTATGACTCCATGAGAAAGCTTCATCAGAATATTTTCTGGGAAATCTACCAAAATATGGTTTTTTAATAAGGTTGGAGGAAAAAACTGAGAAAAAATTATACTCACCTTTAAATGTTTAACTCCCTGATGAGAATTTGGGTTTCTGAACAAATTGTGGTGAGGAGGTAGGATTAGAATAAAGGCCTCTGGGGACCAGACCCTCCACCCACAACCAGGCACACTGCCAGTGCCATGGGGTCTACCTGGGGTCCTGAGGCATAGAGCCAGGAGCCATCAGCAACTAAGTAAGGAGCATGCCAAAAACATCACCTCCATGTGGGTGGCCCTTCACAGCCACCACAATAATCTTGGCTGCCTTGAAAGCGGTTAGACACCACAACCACCATGCAGATGGTCTGCCAGCTACTGGAGTGCATTGACACAAAGAGAGTCACCAGC
>NW_007784447.1:0-2797 GCF_000696425.1 Galeopterus variegatus
GTTAGGGTTGCTTGATTTAAGCGTCCTGGGATTGTTTCTGTTTTTAGGCCTAGTGAGGGTATGGCTCATGAGTGTAGTACGTCCTCAGATGAGATTAGCATGCAGATTGAGATTTCTATTAGGCGGACCACTTAGTTGTCGACTTCTAGGTTTCAGGGTTCCCCTGGATTCACGTCGGGGATGGGGATCATAAATGAGCGGAAGTTTATATATCCACAGTCTGTAAACTCATAGTTTTAGTACCATTGGTGGTCCGTGGTAGTGACAGTTAGGAGGGGGTTGTTAATTTCATCTGTTGTGTATAGGATTCGTATTGATGGGAGGGCAATTAAAATGAGGATAATAGCAAGTAGAATTGTTCATATAGTTTCTACTTCTTGAGCTATGGTTTCTACTTCTTGAGCATCTATGGTGTTTGGGTGAGTGAGTTTTGTAGTTAATATTAGGGAGATGATGTAGAGGACTAAGGAGCTGATTAGGAATAGGATTATTAGGATGTGTTCGTGGAAGTGTAGTATTTCTTCCATGATAGGGGAGGTGGCATCTTGAAGGCCTAGCTGCAGTGATAATGCCATAAAGAAATAAAGTGTTTGAACCAATAAATTAACTTTGATGAAGTTATGTAATATTTTTGCTAATATCTTGCTTGTTCAGAAACTTATAGGGTTGGCTTGAAACCATCCTTGGGGGGTTTGATTCCTTCCTTTCTCGTTAGGCTTTTATATAGGCGGGTTCTTCAAACATGTGGTAGGCAGGTGGGCAGCCATGCAGTCATTCTAGGTTTGTGGTAGGGAGTTTTACCTTTGAGACTTCTCGTTTTGAGTCAAAAGCCTCTTAGATCGTGAAGATTATCAGTATGACTGCTGTTAGGGAGATGAATGATCCCATGGAGGATACTGCATTTCACACAGTGTATGCATTGGGGTAGTCAGAGTACTGTCGTGGTATTCCCAATAGGCCAAGAAAGTGTTCTGGGAAGAATGTTAGGTTTACACCCATGAATATAATTACAGAGTGGATTTTGGCTCAGGTGGTTTCGAGGGTAAAGCCTGATAATACGGGCAATCAGTGGACAAAGCCTCCTATAATGGTGAATACTGCCCCTATGGATAGTATGTAATGGAAGTGTGCTCCTACACAATATGTGTCGAGGAGGACAATGTCTAGTGATGAGTTGGCTAACACGATTCCTGTTAAGCCCCCCCACTGTAAATAGGAAAATGAAACCAAAGTCCCATAGTATAGCAGGGGATCACTTGATGTTACCTCGTCATGCCTGTGGGGATCATGATAATCATAGTGGCTGTTGTAAAGTATGCTCGGGTGTCCACATCCATTCCTCCTGTGAGTATGTGGTGAGCTCAGACGATGAAGCCTAAGAAGCCAATAGATGTCCTAGCTCAAACTATTCCTATATATCCGAATGGTTCTTTTTCGCCTGAGTAATAAGTTATGATATGGGAGATTATTCTGAAGCCGGGGAGAATAAGAATATAGACCTCGGCGTGCCCGAAAAATCAGAATAGGTGTTGGTATAGGATGGGGTCTCCTCTTCGTGCAGGGTCAAATTTTGTGCCAGCCACCGTAGTCATATGATTAATCCAAACAAATAAAGCTTGGTGTAAAGTCTGTTTAGGGGTACAAACAACAAATAAAGTTAAACCACATCCAAACTGTAAAAAGACATAGCCAAAGACAAAATAAACCACAAAAGTGACTTTACAACAACCTGACCACACGAAAGCTGAGGACCAAACTGTAATTAGACACCCCACTATGCTCGGCCGTAAACCCAAGAGGCTAGTCAAACAAAGCCGCTTGCCAGAGTACTACCAGCCAACAGTCCCAAACTCAAAGGACTTGGCAGTGCTTCACATCCTCTAGAGGAATCTGTTCTATAATTGACAAAACCCGATATACCTCACCATCCCTTGCCAACTCAGCCTGTATACCGCCATGTTCAGCAAACCCTTCCAAGGCACAAAAAGTAAGCACAAGAATCTACATAAAAACATTAGGTCAATGTAGAACCCCTGAGATGGGAGAAATGGACTGCATTTTCTGACCCAGAACAGACCACCCATGACAGCCCCCTTGAAAACTGGGGGCCAAAGGAGGATTTAGCAGTAAACCAAGAAGAGAGCTTGATTGAAAAAGGCTATGAGGCATGCACACACCACCCGTCAACACAACCCACATGCACACAACCCACGTGCACACACACACACAACCAGCCCTGATTATATCCGCATACCCGTCCCCCCTTCTTCAATCTCAACAGACCATAGCTGTTTATTTCCTTCTGCCAACCCCCCAAAACAAGAGATACAGCCCGCACATTGGCCGGAGATACCCACGACCAAAACTCTACCAAAACTAAAGCTTAACAGTCAAAACAAAACCCCACAAAACACTCATACAAAACCTCAACCAAAACAAACTTTTCAAACCTACCCCCTAAATTTAATTATAAGCTCATCTAGAAGTGGGTTTCAGCCCAACCCTCAAGTAAAGCAATTTAATTTTTGACCCAAATTTTGCCAAAATTCAGGCTTAATGGGCTGAAACCCAACCCTTTTTCTCCCAATACTCACATAGCACCCAAATTCAAAAATTTAGCGCCCAGCTGAAAATTAGCAGAGTTGATATTGCTTAAATTACCAAAAGCAAGGTACTAAAAATACCAAGATGAGTCCCCAAAACTCCATAAACACATAGGTTTGGTCCTTGCCTTTCTATTAGTTGCTAGCAAAATTACACATGCAAACATCCACACCCCAGTGACAACACTCTCTAA
>NW_007784448.1:0-863 GCF_000696425.1 Galeopterus variegatus
GGGGTCGTGTGTCACTGCAACACAACCTAGCCTCTGGAGTGATATGATGAGGTCTTCAGAAAGTCTTCCTCACTTAAAATGGGCCTGTCCTGTGCCTTTATTTTCAAGGTATACCTGATAAATAATGAAATGTTCTACCTTTAAATAATTCTCCCTCCTTTTCAATTTGCTCATATTTCAGTAATTGATGGATCTTCATAAGCCCACACTGCATGGGATGGAGGGTTGAGAAGGAGACAGGAGCATGAGTGGGGTAGAAAGAATTGTATTTGCCAGTAAATTAAATCTAAGTCTCTTCTGGTTTAGACTCTTTCACTTTAAGCAGTTCGTTTGACAAATGCTTAGTCATTCAGCATTCCTTGCCCTTCCTCCCTAAGATGACATCTGTCTGGAAAGGGTGACTTATGTGCCCTTGTGGCTATGGAAAAAAGGCCTGGATCTGTAGGTGAAGGGTTACTTTGCTGATCTCTGGATGTTTTGGAATGGTTTCCAGGTCACTTGCACTGCGACCTTGAGGTGCAGCTGGTGAATTTGGGATTTATTCTCTCTCTGTCTCTGTCTCTGTCTCTCTCACACGCTTCATGCCCTCTCTCCTGCCCACCCCCATGCTCTCTGTGGCTCTGCCACTTAACCTCTGGACGTGGCCTTGTGAGGTCGGCTGCAGTCTCAGTGTGGTTACCTTCCACTGCCCTCCCCAGGACTGCAGAGACTCCTGGGTCAGTTCTGTGCTGGGGGGTAGTGTAGGGCTGAGAGGGCCTCAGGATCACCAGTTGAGGCTGTTTCTCCACCTAACCATGCTAAGTCACCAATTTAATCTGTGTGGCTGTCCCATGTTGGGGGGTGGCCAGGATACCAGGGATGTC
>NW_007784448.1:1760-2797 GCF_000696425.1 Galeopterus variegatus
TCACCAATTTAATCTGTGTGGCTGTCCCATGTTGGGGGGTGGCCAGGATACCAGGGATGTCTGGCAAAGACCTCAAACTGTCTAATTCTCTATTTTGAAACTGTGGCGGTAGAAGCCATTGATCACGTGTCCGACTGCTTGCTCCCCTACCTCGTTCTCCTTTCTGCATTGGGTCTGAAAGGCTACCAGTTTCCCTGTCCGTCAGCTGAGACTTCCACCGTGTCATATCCTAAGTATTCTTGGTGACTTGCTTAGAAAAAAGTCAATGTTCAAGTCATTCAGATCTGCTTCTTGATATGTTAATTAGAGCTTAAGAAATATACATATGCTATATATTGTGATAAAGTATGACTTCTGAAATATTGTCTTGAAAATTCTATTTTTATATTCAAAAGATGAATACCAAATGTGCTTTCTTTCTCTTTGCATTTCTGCTTTGGGAGTCCTAGTCACACCCATCCCTCTACTTTCTGGCCAAGGCAGATAGATGCCTTTGGTGTATGAGAGGTCATACACATGGAAATGCACAGATAAAGGCACATTAACCTAAAAACAACCTCTGCCTTTATTGTAATGTCTTTGAGGAAAAGGGTCATATTTCATTTCTCTCTGTACTTCCCAATGGTGCCTAACACATAGTAGGTGTACACATGGGGTGACCAATTTGTCCCCGTTAGCCTGGGACTTTCCTAGTTTTAGCACTGGAGTCTCATGTCCAGGAAAGCCCTCAAACAAGGAAACTGTCCTGGTTTGCTTGCTGTTCTGGGTAAACCAGGACAGTTGGTTACCCCTATGTACACAATCCATATTTATTGTTGAGGAAGACGGTGGTTCACTTGGTAACATGATCGTCTCTGATCATGTCTATGGAGTAAGTAATAGCATATTTGAATTTCCACACATGTTTCAACTGTAACTTCTGAATTTCACAACAGTGGTTTTGCTCAGCCAACACTTAATTGACTCATAAGGTCTCACTTTGACTAACACATGATTATCCCTCACAAAAGAAGAATAAACAGAGCCCAGATTCATGA